>NW_020653853.1:9269667-9278827 GCF_003589595.1 Hyposmocoma kahamanoa
TATGCCCATGATTTATTAATTATAACTTTTGTAAGCTTTATTAATAGGAGAGTTATGAAATTTTACGTAATTTGTATCATGTAGTTCATATTAATTTTATTAATTTTATGTGATAAAAACATTTTTGACGTATGGTCAAATGTGGTTTTACTATACCAAGGAGGCGAATAAATAATTTGCGCCGTTGTCGCGACCACTGTAAGTAAAATATTAAAGAGTTTTGAAGTATATAGCAGTCGAGGCAAATCTCTAATTTAGATGACTACATGTAGCATTGAACATTCTGCTTTTCTTCTAAATATGTAATAGAACTTATACTTAATTAGTATATTATATAACCAAGAACTGCACTTTATTTTAATACAACTTCCAAGTCTATGTACTTGTTTAACGAAAATAGTTTTTACTTTGCTTTTAGAATATTTAAATTTTAGCACACCAAAAAACAGGACTAAGCTAAATTTCACTATTAAAATTCTATAGCTATAAGTGTACTGCCAATCAATTAAAAGCCGGTAATCATCTAGAGGGTCTGCTAGCGCGTTTTGCACACTGCATACAATTCATATTCGTTCCGTATCCGAGAAATCTAGAGAACTCAGATCCACTTCGGACGTCTCTTGTGCACTAAGTCCGATTCGCACCCGAGAAAATCCTAGAAAAAACTTGTACACCTAGAGATAAAATGGTCCCAGGACATTTCGAACCGTCATTTCTCGGATTCGGAAATATGAATACGGAAGCGCTCTAACTTTAATTCAATTTAAATATCGGCACGGAAATACCGGTAAAGTAAACTTACTGAATTAATTAAATTTTTATTGAATTGATATTCAATTATTTTTTGTGAAATTACTCCACTAGTTTGTTATAATTATTAATACAATGTTTTTTCTGAGTGTTCGATCTTTGTATTAATAATTATAATAAACTTACTGAAATTGATATTTATTTAAAGTTTTATGTCTTCAAAAATAATACTTATGAAAATTTAAAATATACTTCTCTAACATTCCTTTTAAAACTATGTGTGTTTGTTACGCGCGGTAGAGTAATAACAAAAACTAAATATATCCATTGTTTGAACATTTATCAAGCTATTTAGGGCAGCTGTCAGGTCGACAATGGTCACAGTGTGTCTATAGTAAATTGTATGAAATGTGCGTGACCCATACAGTCAAATGGTACATGTAAACAACGTTGTATATTGTGCGTTTTATGGAGTATTGTATAACTTTTTCATGGAATTATGTGATGTAGCAGATAGCGCAGTAAGTATGCACGAGTTGTAAACAAATTTGCGGGATGATGTATCCGAATTTAAAAGATTTTTAAGCGACTTTAAAAAAAGGAGGAGATTCTCAATTCGACTGTATGTATGTTTTTTTGTATATAAATTACGTGAGAACTCCGGCGGCATTTATGAACCGATTTTGATGATTCTTTTTTGTTGGAAAGAGGATACTTTAACATTGGTCCCATTTAAATTTGAAAGAAATATTCCACCTCTAAGAGTGGAAAATTAGAGGATTTTCCGGTAACCAATTGCAACAAAAACTTGGTAAATAGATGTAATTTCACGAAATTTTGAAGTAGGTTTTTTTTTATAAAAAAGTTACAATTATTATAAGAACTGTTGGCAACGTTTATTTTTGCAGCACCATTATTACATATTCATTTATACAACTCATTTTCTTTGTATCACACACAGGTTATGATAAATATTATAAATGATCCACCTCGCGGGAGACAAAGTTTTGATCACTTAATGTAGATTTTATTAGTATTTTTTATTTATGTGTCATTTTGACATGGGTACTAATAGAAGGAAACACGAACAGTGTGATTGCAATTGAATGTATAGCTATAGACTTATTTATATTGATCCTTGACATTTACATCAACACTCTATATCCTTTGAAATATATAGATTTTTTTAATTTTCCTTTTTTCTCTTTCATTTTTTTTGTGTATTTTTCACAACGGCCACTTCGAAAAGGGTCCACTGAAAACCAGTGCTGTGGCTCCGCTGCAGTATTTGCTGAATTGGGTCCTTTTCAGTACAATACATTTTCAAGCACAAATTGCTGTCGATATTGTACTGAACTGAACTGAATAAATATATTTCATGCTTTCTTTCCTAAACTAACTAAAACAAAAATTAAGGAGCTTACAGAGTCTATTACATTGCATTATAATACTGTTAACAACTCTCTGTTCCACAGTGGACTTTTTAGTAGCAGAAGAACTCCATGTGGAAGAGTTCGTCCAGGATAGTACTGCCACCTTGCCTATTTCTGCCGCCAAGCAGTAAAGTCAGCGTTACTGCGTTCCGGTTTTGAAGGGTAAGGGTGCTGGTGAAATTATAGGCACACGGGACTTGTCAACTTATGTCTCAGGGTGACTGGCGCTGTGGCAGTGATACTCAGATATTTGTGATTTAAAGCTCTGACTGGCACTGCACCTGTTATGGACAGGCGTGTAGCTTACCACCAGGCGCACAACTCTTTCTTTCTTTCTTAAAATGACTAAGACAAAAATTGCTTGCCGAGTCTATTACATTTTATTTTAATACCATTAACAACTCTCTGTTCCACAGCGAAATTTTTAGTAGCAGTAGAGCTTGTGAATGAGTTTGTCCAGGGAAGTTCTGCCACCTTGTCTTTTTCATCCGCCGAGCAGTAATGCTCACATTACTGCAGTCCGGTCTTGAAGGGAAAGAGTGCTGGTGAAATTACATGCACATGGGGCTTATCAATATCTGTCAGGTTGACAGGCGCAGTGGCAATGGCCCTCAAATCTTTGCGATTTAAAGCTCTAAGTAGCACTGCAACTGCTATGGATAGTCGTGTCGGTTAAGACCAGGCGCACGACTTCAATAAGGAATATGTATATATATTATTATTTGCCTTATTATTTATATGTATATGTTTTGTATATGGCCAAAGTCATACAATTATTAAAAAACGTATGTAAGTATTTTTGTACCTACCTACTTATATACACTATTACGCAATTACAATGTACGATAAATTATACAGGATGTAACACAAAGGTATGACGATAATACAGCTGGTGATCTTCTGAAGATAACGACTTATAAAACATGAATTAGGTACTTTTGTTTTATGACCCGGCGAATTATTGTAGCAATAACACTACTACATGATGTACATGATGGGAAAAAATAAATGATATATTAAACGATTTATTTGACAAAAACAGAAAGCAATTTTGATTGCAAAATCGTCGTAGCAACTGTTAATAGTCCCAAACAGACCAATAAATTATGTAACACATAAGATCTATTATCAGCTGTTCATTAAATCACTTGGCCAGTTCACGTTATAGATACCATCAAGAATAGCGAATGAGAGTTGGCTGAATAAACAGGCAAATTGTATAATGATAATTTGTTGTAGATTATACATTTAGCCACAAATACGTCTAAAAAATGTACTTGTAGTATGTGCATTATGTTCATTAGGATTCGGTAACTCGCAACAAATAGGTATACTTTAGCTACTGATTGATTCAATTTTGGTATTATTTTCTTATGTTTTTCAAGCACTATTTTCAACCTTAATAATAATACATTTTTTTTTAAATCAATCAATATGTGTTACTAACAATGGGATTATTTTACTAACACACCTCGTGTTAGTAACTTATACTACTTTCACTTCCAATATTTATATGTATATAAACATTGGAAGTGAAAGTATTTTTTCGGATCTACATCGTTAATATTTGTTTTCACAAACAAACCAACGTTTCGGGCCCTGTACAGGTCGGAAGCGTCGGTTTGTTTAAAAAAAAAGTATACACGCGATTTAGATCCGAAATGGCTTCATTTCGTATGTGTAATATGTAACGTGTAAACCTAAAAATTCAATATTTATTATTTAGTAGCAGTAGAGGTTCTTGTCAAAGAGTTCGTCCAAGGAAGTACAGTCACCTTGCCTATTTCTACCGTCAAGCAGTAATGTGAACATTACTCCGTTCCAGTTTAGAAGGGTAAGGGTGCTGGTGAAATTACAGGCACATGGGACTTGTCAACTTATGTCTCAGGGTGACGGGCGCAATGGCAGTGCCCCTCAGATCTTTGTGATTTAAAGCTCTGAGTGACACTGCTATGGACAGAGGCGTGTCGCTCAACACCAAACACACGATTTGTTAGTCCCTACACTTGGTGTCATAAAAAATAAATCTTTTTCTGATCTTGGAAATATGTATAGTGCACACAAACGCAATCAATATGTATTAAGGTGCAGTTAGTTTAGTTTAAAAATGCAGTAGCCAGAATGTAGTCTAGTTGACACCAATCAACACTTGGCATTGAGTATATGATAAAAATCCATTTGCGAGTTTTAATGAGATAAATTTCAACTTGTCATAACACCTGGTTGATGTTTCTGACAGCTTGAAAACCTATTTGACACCAGAAAGGACGTCGATGATTAATTTAATAAACAATATTCAATATCTGAAAGAAAGTCTTCTTCGGCCGAGGATTGAGCAATCAACAGCCCGTGAGGACGCCTCGTGGATAGGCGAAACACATCTCGGGATTTTTTTGTGACTAGTTGCGCTTGTGTGATTGTGCGTGAAAAAGTGTTCAATATAAGCGCAGCTATTTTGCATGATTAAACCTTGACTGGGTTCGCAGAGTAGCAAATTAATTTACTTCCATTTTTATTAACATGGACTTCCGCAAAGTAACGCCTGAATCTATCAAATAATAATGTAAAGGTAAACTTTTAGTTTGCACTAGAGAAATGGTGATCGAGAAAATTAAACGTCAAATATTAAAATGAAATAGATTAGCAATGCGATCGGCAATTTCCGTAAAACACGAGTACACTTTAGCTTGGTTTTTAGGTTATAGTGCTGTTCTACGACATGTGGTGAATTTGATTGTCGAGTTGCTTGGTCTTTAAAAATAAATGTGTTTCAATTCGTATCTTTTAAATCACGTAACTGGAAAGTTTTAATATAAATATACACTAAAATTATTGACTCTCAGGGTCGTATTCTAGAACTCTACTCAATGCTCAAGTCAGTATTGCACTGGAAACACAAGCACTAGAAATACGACCCTAATGGCAAGGACTTGAGTATGATTTTCAGTGCTCACTGCAATACTCAAGTCCTGACTTGAGTATTGAGTAGAGTTCTGGAACACGACCCTCAGTCACGTTAATTGGTCTGAAAAACAAATATACGCGATTTAGACTCGACAAAATAATTTTATTTCCAATTAAGATATGCACCTACTACCTACAATTAGAGTTGTCATTCTGTTTGCGAAAATTCACGATGATCATTTTTCTGTTATATCATCAGTGATATACCTATACCACTATGATGGGAAAATTGATGCTGCTTTTCAAGAATAGTGGTCCAATATAGTTCCTTTTTTTACTTATTACTGTTATTTGTCCAGGAAATATTAAATTTGGACAAAAATGGGACACGCTACCGCTGTGAACACATGAACAGCTGTTCATTAGCTAAAATAATCATATGACAACTTTGGGATGGTCTACGAAATGTCAATTTTCCGCGGCAGACACGTCTTTAGTTTTTTTAAACCATCTTCCTGATGAATTAGCTGCTTTTGAGATTGAGATTGAGATGCCACTATTCTAGAAAGCACTTGATGGCTTTGTGAAGACTATTGAAGATCTGATAGTATTGTATGACAAGTTTAGCAGTACAGTAAAATGCAATGTAACTAGGTAGATACACTCACATTTCAGGAAAGTACTGTCACTAATAATGAAAAAGACTCAATCTTTTAAGGCCTTTTAAAAGAACTCATTTTTAACGCTTCACGACTAGACCAGTCTTTTAAACCTTAAGCTTTGGGTTACAAGACTAAAACTCAAGACTAATTTGAGTAAGTGTACGGGAGCTGGTGAAATTACGGATATAAATTGTTAATTCCCATGTCATCCATGGCACCCTGAGGGGTGTTGGGCGCAATGCAGTGCCCATAAGATCTTTACCATTTAAAACTCTGAGTGGCGCTGCAACTGTTATGGATAGGAGTGTCGCTTACCACCAGGCGCATGACTTGTTCGTCCCGTCACTTAGTACTATAAAAAAAATACAATATATTCCAACTTCCAAGGTTCATTGCAAATTTTCCTTGAATCGCAGCAAATGCAAGCAGCATACTTTATAAGTATTCAAGAATATTTAACTTAATAAGTTGGCCAAGTTGTTCGTAGAAAAACTGACTCAAGCTGATTGACAGTTTTCGTTTATTGGCAAGGCGGCAATGATGCTTAATGAAGCACACGGCCCTTATGGCCTGTAATTATTTAATTTAAAATATCATGATAATAAATAATTGTAAAGAATTTAAAGGGTGATTTGCTTGTCGGACACAGAACTGGCAAATTGGACATTCAAAGAGGTATTTTTCAGACTAAGTGATACAACGGTGATTGCAAAATCACGTATTCGAGGTGGGATTTCTTAATAACCGTTTTAAATTAAAATAATAAAGCCAAGTCAGTCGTGACTATGGGACCTGAAAAGGGGTCATTATATGGGTAAAATTTTTAAACTAATATCTTCGCTCGATTATATTACTAGTAGTAGACTATTATTACAACTTTTGTTCTATGACTTTTTACAAGACATAATATTTATTTATCTATTTATTAAGAAATGGGTACAAAAAGGAACACTTAAATCTAGGCTGCTAACGGTGTAACAAAAAACATTTTTGGTTTACCGTATACCATCTCGGTAAATAAATTAAAAATTACAAACGAAACACTTAAAAAACAATAACAATAAAGAAGAGTACAAACAAAAAATAATATTAATAATTACGCTAACGTGACTAATTTGTAATATTAACTAAATTCTTGCGATTTAAAATGCAAGTAAAATAACAAAAAAGGAAAAGCAAAAATGTGGATTATAAATAATATAATAAATTTACCAACTTGCACTATCTGACACTTTTTAGATCTGTATTTGGTAGTGAGGTATGTTCAAACGTGCAAGCGAGTAAAATCTGATGAATTATTAAAAGTCATGGAACAAAAGTCATTGCTTATGATGTTAGTACTGTAGACTAGGCAGTATGAGTAGAAATACCGGCTGAATGAATATAGGTTTGTGTTTGGAATTGTATTAATAAATAAGATAAAAAAAAAGAATATCGTGGTTGTTCTAGAATAAGCTTCCTTCAGTTAAGACGTAAATAAATATATATTCATGGAAATATCATATGAAAAATATAATATGACTTATTTTATTTTCTTATTTCATGAATATATTAACCTGGGTATATGTGTATAGTTGTTGATCATTGAATCCAGATGTACAAGAACTGTCTGCATTCAAGGGAAAATATATTTGTTTAATTGTGATGAGTCTTTAATATGATATATTACCAAATCATATTTATGTTGTTAATGTTAGGATAATTTGGGTGTATTTTTATAATTGTTCTAAGAAAGTAAGACAATCTGATGGAACGTGGATAGCTGCAGGACGAGAACTAAGGCAGCTGGGAATTCAATATTGATGTTCCTCAGCGAACACCCGACGGGTGCTCAAGCCTGTGTTGTCGTCGTAACAGCGTGCATGATGAAGATTGTTTATTGCTGTGTTTAAAGAATTTTAGTAGCATTCAGCCTAGCTAGGATTTTAGCTGAAATAAAGTGTTAGGGTTTTATAGCTAGGGTTTAGCTGGGATACCTAAATAGCTAGGATAGCTAATGAGTGAATATATTTGGATTGTTTGATTAGGGAGTGATCATAGTCTGTCCTTTTAGATAGGTTTTTGGCAGATTGAAGCCACAGCCTCCTCGGTGGTTTTGTTTGTTGGTAAGGTAATAGCTTCCCAGCAGTGTGTGGCTAGCCTACAGTACAGGCTGATCACATGTGTAAGTTGCCTACCATAGGTAGGGTACTAGCTAGGGACGTTCCCCCCTTCAGTTGTGAGGAAGAGGGATGTAGACTAGGCAGTATGAGTAGAAATATTGGCTGAATGAATATATAGAATAGAATATAGGTTTCATTTCCTTTGGGCGTCTTCAAATTAGACGCTTGTAGAAGCCCTGCAGTCGCGTCTGCCATGCAACATCTGTCTGCAAAAGTGGCGGGCGAGTGACGCGAATGTGCTGCAACTGCGCTTTTAAATATTATATGAAAATTAATGGCCCACAGACACACCACTGAAGCGCTTGTACAAGCGTCTTATTTAAAGGCGCCCTATGCGTAACAATCGTGAAAATCTAAGATCACAATGAAAAATAAAATTTATTAAAAAAGTGCTTAAATCTATTGTATAGTGTATAGTGAATGAAATTACACATGGCCTTTATTAATGTCCTGTTGACGTATTGTTTGAAAGAAGAGAGAAAAGAGGTTTTTCTTGAAATCTTACTATATTAAAAAAAAATATTGAGGCTAGTGTTAAACTTCAATAATCTTTACTACGTAACCAAATTACACTTGAAGCCGTCAGTCATATTGAATTAATCTTTACTCCTCAATTATAGGGCAGATTCCCCTGACAAGCATGAGCAAGAAATCCGAGGGATTAGTCTTGATAAATAAACACGTGTACACATTTATCCTATGCATTATTTATTTCAAACACCGTAGATTGAGAGTACCTGCAAGAATTAAACGAGTCAGTGGTTTTGTTATCAAAGTACGCAGAAGTTGTATACTAATATTTAGTATAAAGTTTTTGCTAACCGACTTTAAAATAGGAGAAGGTTCTCAATTTGACTGTGCTTTTTTTGTATGTATGTTACGCGATAACTCTGGCATTTGTGCATCGATTTTGATGATTCTTTTTTGTTGGAAATCTCAGTAGTGGTCCCATTTAAATTTGAAAAAATATTCTACCTATAAGAGTAGCAGACTAAGGGATGACGGACTTTTGAGGTCGGTTTTTTTAGTACTCTGTATTAAGATTATTATAATTATTTCACTATAGTTTTGAACCCCGTGAGTGGCAAATTTTTAATATCAACCGGAATTTCATAATATGTCGACGCGTATGCATTGCCTCTTGTGACTTTGCGAAGACGACTGTCAAGAACAGTCAGTTTATTTTTATTCCTCGTGTCGATTTTTTATCAACAAGTGTGTTTACCGACCATCTAAAAACGACACAAGT
>NW_020653853.1:9278837-9392403 GCF_003589595.1 Hyposmocoma kahamanoa
GTGTGTTTACCGACCATCTAAAAACGACACAAGTTTTATTAAACGCACGAAGTTTTTAATAGCATTAGAGGTACTTGTGAAAGAGTTCGTCCAGGGAAGTACAGCCACCTTATCTATTTTAGTAAGATTGCAAAAAGCAGAAAATAACTTTGAATAAAATGTATTTATTTAATTAGCAGTAGAGGTCCTTATGAACTTCCGTGAAGGTCCGTACTTCTCTGTACGAACTCTTTTTCAAGGACCTCTGCTGCCAAGTGGTAATGTGAGCATTACTGCTTTTCCATTTTGCACATGGGACTTGTCAACCTATGTCTCAGGGCGACGGGCGCAGTGGCAGTACCCCTCAGACCTTTGCGTTTTAAAGCTCTGAGTGGCGCTGCAACTGTTACGGACAGGCGTGTAGCTTACCACCAGGCCCACAACTTGTTCGTCCCGTCATTTGATGTTATAAAAAACCCTAAAATGTCAGCCAAACCATTAAAATCGCTCCGTAGCAATAAACGATATAAGTTTAGGAGATAAAAAGTGTGTAAGTTTGGCCCGTAACAGTAATGACTTGTAGGGCCGTGGGAAAGTAGATCACAACATTTATATTGCACTGACATGAGCAAGAATTTATGTCTTAGGTATATGGATTGCATTGTGTCTAGGGCAAACACTAATAACGCTAACAATAATTTGACGCGTGATTCTACTTATTCTCACTTTCTCTTAATGTACCTATAGACATAACAATTAACTTAGATAGCCGACGTATACAGAGAGTGTTTATGTACACATCCCGAGTAGCTGCACTTAGCTGCCAACTGTCAAAATGCACTATGGTTGAATTTACAGTTGTCAAGCGTGCACGCATAGTTTACGGCATATTGGCCGAGTTGGTTCAATAGTAATGAAGAAGTTAAATACAGAAAAAAAACTGAAATATATTATCAAAAAATATCAAGGCATTTCTAAGTAGTTCAAAGTAGTAGTAGTTTGGCTTCAAGTATTTCAAATTGTATTGTACCTTACCTGCATATTTTAACGTATTGTTTAACAAATAATTTAGTACTTCAAACAAAGAAACATTTATTTATTCAAAATATAAGTTTACAGCAGAAGCCAAAACACTTATATGCTAGTCAATATATAGTTAATTATACACTTAATTATAGTTAAATTACATAGGTACTCTGATTTGGATTTTTAAAAATTCGTTAAGGAACAAAACAGCATATTTCAAGAATTCGTTTGCACTCTCATTTATAACATAATCTAATGGTAACATTTTTTATTGTAGTTCCCATAATCACGTCACTCGGTATCATAAGAAAAATCAAGTGTTGGTCGCAGTTCCTATTAAAAAAAGCCATTAAAAGATTCAGGCGTTGCGGAAGTCCATGTTAATAAAAATTGAAGTAAACTAATTTGCTTAAAGTAACTTAATTAGGGTTCGCGGAGTAGCAAATTAATTTACTTCCATTTTTATTAAAAAAAAAAAAACCTTCAACTCGTCCTTTGCCGGTAAGCTTAAAATAAACCGCTCCCAGAATCTATCCGTAGGTATACCGATTATTATTAATAGCTATATAGAAGACAATAACCGTGACGTACGCTCAGCCGCGCAACTCGTTTAGCGAGCAAGCTGTAATTGAAACCTCGTGATATGTGTTACCCCTCTACACACAATATTACGTGTTCCTAATAGTTCATATTCCTTTCAATTTACAAAGTAAATCTTTATATGTCGAAATCGTTCATTTAAGAGGCAATATATACGCTTCTATTAGAAGATTCCTGTTGATTTTCAAAATATGCCTTTTACGAGGTGTAAAAGTATAGTGAAAAAAAAAAATTAAACGTTCATTCAACGTCTGTAATTCGATTTAGCTTAGGATTACCTCTTTGCAGTTTGCAGTGCCACTTAGTGCTTTAAATCACAAAATTCTGAGGTTCACTATTGAGGCATAAGTTTATAAGTCCCGTGTGCCAGTAATTTCACCAGCACCCTTACTCGTCCAAACCGGCAGATCTAGCTCATGTTTGTTAGCCTTACGTATGAGTAGTAGAGTTTAATCAAAATGACTATTTCAAGTGTAATTTGGTTACCTACGAAATACAGGTTTTTTGACTTTGACGTTGAAACAGACGACTACATAATTTTTTTTGGTGATAGTAAAAAAAATGTGTGAAATTTGATTCCTATTTCGGACCTATGAAATATCTCTATTTCATAGGTCCGCAAATTACACTTTAAGTTTTAAGTACACTATTGTTGTTTGTGTAGTGAATGAAATTTCACACATTTTTTTTATTTGAATAACTAATATTACACAGGTTATATGAATGACAAGTATCACGTGTGCGACGGTCACACAATTTGCTTGGTAGTGCGTGTTTGTATCACTTACTGCAAGGTTCCCAGATAAATAGAATACGAAAATTGTGACTTAAAACGGCAGTCATGTGATATTATCTAATGAAACTCAACGATATTCAGTAGTCACGATACAAAAACTAATATTTATCATTACTTTCAAAAATACAGCATTGAAAGTCGTTACTTTAGTAATAAAAGTCGAACTATATCTAATTTTTTAACATTTTCTGTAGATTTATAAAGATTTATGAAAGTAAGAAAGATAATCACAATTTTAGTAGCAGTAGAGCTCCATGTGAAAGAGATCGTCCAGGGAAGTACTGCTGCCGTTCCCATTGATGCCGCCAAGCAGTAATGTGAGCATTACTGCGTGGTTTTGGTACGAGTGCTGGTAAAAATACGGGTAATTGTCAACTATGTCTTAGGGTGATGGGCGCAGTGGCAGTGTCCCTCAGGCTTTTGCGATTTAAAGCTCTGACCGGGACTTACAACTGACATGGTCAGGCGTGTCGCTTACCACGCATGACTTGTTCGTCCCGTCACTTGGTATTTAAAAAAAAAGATTTGAAAAGAGAGAATTGATTGATTGATTGATTGATTGAACATCAAACGAAATACAGAAAACATGTCACGTCCAGCCTCCATGGATAACTAGCAGTAGACATTTAAAATTAGATCGACCCTTTCAGACAAATGCCGACTAGGGTAATTCTGACCGGATCAATGACTCGACACCATCAGACGGCTTCCTTATTGTACAGACAGATTGTGCAACGCAGTCGTGCGGCCTCTATGCTATCCTTTCAAAACAACAGCTGCGATTCTCTTAAGGAATGGATTTCTTTTATTTACTTTTAGAATTACTTTTAAAAGTAGGACAACGGACAGATATTCGCAACTGTTTAGTGTCTTATCAATTAACACAATGCTGATAAATATAATGAAGTTAAGTTTATTCACATACGTATTTTTAATCATTGATTGACAGAATTCTTGTTATTTGTATCATTTTTAGTTCGTCAAATACAAGACAGCTTAAAGATAAGCAATATGGCACCTATAAAAAAGGACAAACAACCGTGATGCTCTATACGAACGTTTTGTAGTTTGAACCTAATCCTGAATGCTAATGCTAGCAATATAGCTTTTGCTTTTCAGAATCGTGAAAGCACAAGATTTGGCCCGTAACAGTAATGACTTGTAGGGCCATGGGAAAGTAGATCACAACATTCATATTGCACTGAAATGAGCAAGAATTTATGTCTTAAGTATATGGATTGCATTGTGTCTAGGACAAACACTAATAACACTAACAATAATTTGACGCGTGATTCTACTTATTCTCACTTTCCCTTAATGTACCTATAGACATAACAATTAACTTAGATAGCCGACGTATACAGAGAGTGTTTATGTACACATCCCGAGTAGCTGCACTTAGCTGCCAACTGTCAAAATGCACTATGGTTGAATTTATAGTTGTCAGCAGCGTGCACGCATAGTTTACGGCATATTGGGCGAGTTGGTTCACTAGTAATGAAGAAGTTAAATACAGAAAAAAACTGAAAAATATTATGAACTTTACAACAATGAAAAAAGAGTGGAATCTATCATCTATTATAGTTTGTTATAAAAACTAACGTGTACAAAATTATTTCGACTCTGGAAGGGTAAAACGTCTAACCTGCTCTTGGAAAATCATAACTATAATTTTATTTGTTATAATGAAATCTAGAAAGTTTCAGCTTTTCCATATAACATATGTAACACAAACAAAATTAGAGTTCTGACATTTTTTCTTAACAAAATACTTCAAATAGCTCTATTGTAATTTTTCCAAATGCACGTAAGACGTTTTGCCTTTCCAGCATCGATACATAAGGTTGAAAATAGTTTTAATAGTAACTAAAAAGATTAAAGTTACCGTTGAAACGGAAAGCTTCCTTACCTTAAATTACTTTTCTCTCCGATCGCAAAAACAGCGGAAATTTTCAACACAACGTCACACACTCACATCAGACATTCATAACAATAAAACACAGAGATTATTTTGTATGAATGCGTATGCTCTACAACCTTATCTTTATCGAACACTGATTTACACACGTTGGATATTTGGTTGATGGATTATACCTGACAAGTGGATTTGTCTGCGTACGAAGTGTGAAAATATTTGATTGATTTTTTTTCAAAGACTGTTTCGTACGGAGACGAGCGCGCGTGATAAAGACGAGTGGACAATAAAATTATATTGGGTTGGCGACGCAAGCGCAGTCAGATTCACTGGCTATGACCACTCGAGTTGTGGTGCAAGCCGCGCGAGATAAGCGGGTTTCAGGCCACTTGAGAAAAAAGAGTCTCACAAATTACTGTTTAGAAATTCACAAGTTTATTTGAAATATTGCATTATATGTAAGGAGTTATATTCTTTAAGTACATAGTAGTAGTACGTACTTAGAGTACATATCTAAACGAAAATCTGATATTAAAAACCTAAATTGAAGTATAGAGAAGATACCACTATAGTTCTATTGCATCCCATTGCTTCTCGCAACCGTCTTACTTTGTTAGCGATCGTCTCTGTGTTGGCGATCCATTTCACACGGCATCTTCCATTTTAAGACGAAATGGTATCGTGGTGGTCTAGGCTTTGAAACGAGTATACGGAAGAAATAGTTTCACGATATTGAAATATTTGCCATTTATAAATGAAATATACTCTATTACTCTAAAAATAAACTCATAGTCCATTAACGTATTTTCTACGGAACACGGAAGAGCAAATAGCAATGGAATGTAAATTCCGTAGACGAACGTAAAATAAATATTTGCGGAACTTTGTGATTTTTTTATCGAGTGAAGATTAGTCAATCGTGTTTCGGGTCCCATAGGTCACTACCGGTATCTTGTGTTTCCAATAAAAAAATACACAAATTGAAATCATCTAACGTTGAGAGTCTGATTTCCCGTGTGTTCGAAATATGTCAAAACCGTTTATTTTGGGGCGCACTTCAACCAGAGGAGGGACATTTCGTAGTTCGATGTTCGTTGAAATAAAAGATAAGTGATGTACTTCACTTACTTTTGTACTTCTTCAAACTTGTTAATATAGAAATAACTATTTTTCCGGTTATGGTTTTTAAAATATGTACAAATTATTATAATTCTAAAAAATTATCATGCTAATTTCAAAATTTTGACATGTCATTTAAACAATTAATAAAACACAACCCTCCATATTAGTTGCTAAATCGTGTCCAATAATACCATTGAGTTTGATTAGTTAATATACAGAATAAAATTAAACTTCATTTGTATGGAATACGCGTCTATAACTGAGGCCTTAGTGTAATTTTTCAAAATGTAATTTTAATTTAAGCCTTATGAATATATAATTCACATCTAAACAAAAATCTTAACACAAACACGGTAGTTACGTTTGAATGATTATAAATTTACACTCAGGTCTCTACTCTTTTTAACGCTCACGCCTAAACACCTAGTCAGAGTCTGTCACCGAGTCCCATCGTCTTTCAGGGCGTACTTAATACGTTTGCGTAACGAGGCCTTTACTCCAACACGTTTTGTTGACAACTACCAGTCGACAATGGCAGTTTGAAAAGTTCTTAACCTAAATCAACGCGTTTTGTTAAACGTGACAATGCAAAGACTATACCTTTCTGCTCACACTATAAACGTACGTTTTAGGAGTACCAGGCTTGCCTGAAGTTCGTAAAATATTTATACCATATTTTTTTGCCTAGCCTGAAGTTTACAAAATCTCTTCAAAGTAACTTAATAGAAATATAATTTCATTTAAAAGAAATGAAACGTTTTTTTTTCGGATATAACTCGCCTGTATTTGTTTTTTGAAACAAACGGACGTTCCGTGCATTTACAGGTCCCATGATCACTGCTGACTGAGACAGTAAAGTTATCAACCAATTCACTAACCACCACGAAAAATATACCGTATATATATTATATAGGGTATATTTTTGGTGGTGGTTAGTGACTGTAGTTGCGCTTGTGTTATTTATTTTATTAATTTTATGCTCAGGGAGGGTGGGAAAATTAACTGCATGAAAAAATATTCAACACAAGCGCAGCTATTTTGCACGATTTAACCTTTACTGGGTTCGTGGAGTAGCAAATTACCTTACTTCCATTTTATTAACATGGACTTCGGCAAACTAAAAACTGAATCTAATTACCCTATTAATTACAGTTACAAATGTTGGTTTCTTTGAAAAACAAATATACGCGATTTAGATCTGAAAACAATGTTTCATTTCCTATGTGTAACAATCGCGAAAACCTAAGACTCGATATAATTTCATTTACTGTATTATAATACATAGTAAATGTAAACAATGCATACTATTTGACTAAACTCATGGACTACCGCAATACCTTAAAGACAGGGGTGTTCCAGTCATAGGGACGTACAGTTTTCTAACGTGAACAGAAGCAAATGTTGTGTGATAGAAAAATACTAAGGCTACTTTCTATGACAAAACAGTATACTAGGGTCCCATAATACACAATGAATTCACAGTTGGAGCCACTGAGTCTAAAATTAACCAAGATATTCGCCAAGCATACCTAGCGCCATCTAGTATAAAAATATAAAATGTTGTGTTTTATTTTTAATCAAAAATCAAACTTTAAAACTTCCTTCAATTGAACAACAAACACACCTGCTGCTCAAATTGTGCGAAATCTCCTTTTAGTACACACAATCATAATATACATTTTTATTCCTGCTACTGCCATCTACCGTCGAGTAGCCGTACTACATTAGCGTAAAAAAAGCTTATTACATAGATGGCGCATTAATAACAAGTATCATTGTCCTCTTTTTTTTTAGATAGATAAAAACGTAACAATAATTTTTCCATTGATGATTTGATGTTATTAAAGATACGACAATTATGACACAACAGTGGTTACTCTGCCATACAGCGATTAAACATAGATAGAGCGTGTAAACATGTTACGAATTGGAATTTACGAAGCATGATTTTATGCATTGATGCCATCCTACTACATAAATGGAACTAAGCAGAATTATAAGGAAACTTTGTAGTTGCCTAAAAGCGCCTAATAAAGGTCCGTTATAATTTATAAGCTTTTAATTAAACCTGAAATTTGATTGCGTCAATTGACTTTGAAATTATTTAACAATGTCTTGGTACGTAATTCGTATGTGACTGTAGCGCGTAGCTAATTGTAACGGCTGGGGCTAAATACGAGAGGTTACATACTAGCGTGAGTAAAAGGGCAGTCTTCCGTTCATCTTTTTAGTTTTTTATCCTCTGACGCATAGAAGGTGGAAACATTTTTGTTTTTTTTTATTTGCCATATAAATAAAACATAGGTATAAATAACAACAATGTCTATTCGCATTTTAAACCATTAAGTTTCGTCATAATGCGAGCTATATACACACTATACTTATGTTTAATTTGCTAACATAATAAGCATTATAATATTTAAGTAATTTGATTAAAATAATCTATTATTTACCAAAAAGATGTTAGTGAAATAAATGGATACATCTATATACTTATAGATACATTTTTACAAACATTTATAAACAATCGAATGGTTCACATGTTTTTATTTTATTTTGTTAATTCATTACATTAGTGGTTTTTAAGGCATTACGTAATTCCAGATAATAATTAGAAGTCGGTCACTGGAAATTATAACTTTTATCACTTCAAGAATTCGGTCTATTTATTTGGATTTCTATCTACGTCACCCTAATATGTGATGTTAAAAATGAAGGAAATGCAAATTTTGTTTTTCTGTCATGCACGTAAAATTTACATCCAAACCACGTATATTCTATAATACATAGTTATATTTATAGACGCATATATACTTACAACATAAAAAAGGCGCCCATTTCTTTTAAATCTAACTGTAACAGTTATTACCTTAAGTATTTTAAATCAAGTGGTAAACGGGTTTTGCGTTATTCCAGTTTTTGGACGTCACAACAATAATAACCGTCCACTTTCAAAGCAGACGGTCGTAATTCCACAAGAAGAAGCTAATTGATTCGCACACGAATGGATAGGCTTTCGTCAATACGATTGTAAATCCTTTGAAGCTAACAATAATGCAACATGCAACTTTACATTCTTAGATATCGCGTATCTTTTACTGTAGTTATATGTTTGTCTAAAATTTTACATCGCATTTTCAAATAGAGACTAATCTCAAGTATTGCTGAAACATTTAAAAGTTAAACAGTTGTATAGTTGTATTTTAAATTATTCGACCTTTATCCAGTAAACAACATAGTAAACATCGGTAATAAAAATATTTACAAATGTTTATCGCCGTGGGAAGGCTCCGATCATCTTAATTTTAAATGCAATTCTTATCGTAATTATTATAAAATTTTTATATTATCGTAACCAATACGTTTTATGATATATAATTATCGATGATATCACGTGAAATTTTAAGAAAACTATCTTACGTCTTATAGAGCTATAGATAGAGTCCTATTTTGATAATAAGTTTTAAGTTTATACTCCATTCATCGTTTAGTTTTTTAAATATTATTTCCAGTACATTTGTACTTTATTTGATAAGTAAATAGTTTTTTTATAATACCAAGTAACGGGACGAACAAGTCAAGCGCCTGGCGATAACAGTGCCACTCAGAGCTTTAAATCACAATGATCTGAATCTGCCACTGAATCCGTCACCCTGAGACATAAGTTGACAAAGCTCACTGTGCCTATAATTTCACCAGCTCCTTTACCCCGCAAAACCGGAACCCAGTAACACTGTACTCGAATCTTTTATGAGGAACTGTATACGTTTTTACAATAAGATTCCGCGGAAATGATAATCTTAATATATTTAATATTATCATTTCCTAAGTTTAAAAATTACATTAAAAATATTTTGATTGCAAAGTCATATTACAAAATTGAAGACTCATGTGTTAGTTAAAGATGTATGGAAAGACGACATCGCTCCAGATTCCACACAAATTTGATGCAAAGCATATTCTATAGCATTTCAGTTTATTTAAAAAGAGCAATCCATGGAGTTTCTTGCTCGGTTTTCTCAGAGAAGTCACCGTAGTGAACGAGCAGTAGCTTAAATGTGACGTTTTCAATTGTAAATTTATTTTACCTATGGAATAAATGATTCTTTGACTTGACTTGATTTGACTTCACTCATATTACTGCTTCGCAGCAGAAATAGTTGGTGGCAATACT
Organism: Hyposmocoma kahamanoa; assembly: GCF_003589595.1. Classification (NCBI taxonomy): domain Eukaryota; kingdom Metazoa; phylum Arthropoda; class Insecta; order Lepidoptera; family Cosmopterigidae; genus Hyposmocoma; species Hyposmocoma kahamanoa. The sequence goes on from NW_020653853.1 coordinate 9,288,450, forward strand.
TCTCTAGACGAACTCTTTCACAAGGAGCTCTACTGCTCCTACGTATTTACATGGAATGGCATCAAGTAAAGAACTGTCATTATATTTACTGAAATAAGGTACTAAACTACTTAATATAAAGGTAGAAAATTTTTGTCAATGGTCATGCCCTAGGGTAGTGTGCCTAGAAGGTTGGTAACTTTATCCCTTTGGATCAGAAACTTATTTGCCAAGTGAGCTACAGATTGCGTCTCGTTTTTATAAAGCAAATCCACTATATTATCTCATCAACTCATTTAAACGGCCCACTGCTGGTCACGAATCTACGAGGCGAGGATTTAAGCCTAAAGCCTTGTGACGATGCAACCTCCTTCCATCGTCATTCCGCTTTTTATCATCTTTTCTGGTTCCTGGCCACTTGTTTTAAAATTTTGAATCGTTCTTTAAATCCGTTGTCCGTCATTCTCACTTTCTTTTCGTTCCGTCGTCGTTATTCTCTTCTTAATCGCTAAAGCGAACAGTGCTGCTGGTCTAATTTTGATCCTTTTACGAGCCCCCAACCTAAATCATGTGCCAATTTTAATACCAATCTAACCTAGTAATATTGTATAATTCGGCCCTTTTTAAGTCTGTCTCACGTATTTACTTAAGTAGGGAGTGTTTTGTAGCTTTTTTTGTTTACCCTTTTCTTGTTACAGCCTTTCTTTTTTCTTTCAACGTTACTTATTAAATAAAGTATGTGGACCGGAGTATTCTATTTCATTGCCTCGATCTCAATCACGGGAAATTAGCGGTTTACAACCTCTTCAGTCTATTGCGGACTTCCCGAGAGTTGTAAGCCATCTATCTACTACGTGGCAATGTTTTCCCTTGTCGAAAAGCTCATGGTAAATTTTAAAATTAAGTTTCGCACGTAAATTCCGGTGCGAGTCCGGATTCGAACCCATGGTGTCTGCTTGAGAGGCACTAGGTCAAACCAGTAGGCTACGACGGCTTTTTTAAAATAAGGCAAATAATTATAGTACCTAAATAAAATACTCTAAATAATTATATGTACGCTTTACTGAGAATAACTAATAACTGAAACTGAAAACAGTAAACGAATGCGTTGTAAAGATAAATATGTTTATAAAAGCATATCAACCCGGAAATTTCCATCGAATTTGTGATTTTGTAAAATATCTCATAAATAAGAACGGCATTCTTCCACTAACCATTCCATTTAAAATTTTTGACAGTGACAAAGTTGCAATCGGCAGCTTGATTTTGATTGCCTCTCCCGATCGGAAACTTTTGACATTTCAAATCGGCACAATAGTTGATTTAACTCACAAATTAGAAATATATAGTAGGAATCAGGTTTATGTTCTGTCGCTCGGAAACCCATCTGATTTCTAAACTCGGATGGGCAACCCGATCGGATCAATTCTGGTTTGAATCAAAATCAGCATGCAGGTATGAAACCGGCCACGATAGTGATATGATAACAAGTTCCAAATTTAAGTGTTGATATAAAACACGAGAAGGTTAGTTACGCAAGAAATGTAAAGATTAGAATGAACGTCGGTAAAGCCAGTCCAGTAATAAATTGCGATATTTCGGTCAATGCTGACAAAGATAGCCCTTATCTTAAAAGCAGGTAGATTTTGTAATTTATTTACATAGTTTTACGGCCTTAGATATAATGTCAGCATGCCTCATCTACAATCTGACTTACCGGTCGACTTCTTGATTTACATCAGAATTTAGTTTACTAGGAAACCAAATTGTAGTAATAAGTAGTCGAGAATTAAGAAGAATTTACTGCCAGGTTGCTGATTAAAATAATATACCAGAAATGTACGTTGCATTGAAAACCAATAAAGAACAGGAGAATAACTTACTGTGTAATGAACAACACTCGTGTATAATTTAAGAAGTTTAAGAAGTCATTTTAACAGTATTGCCAGGTTTCCCGCAGAAAACCTGCCTATAAATAATTTATAAACGTATTATCAAAACACCGATGACACGTAGATGATAAATTATATATTGAAGACTTGTAAAGGTATTCTTTTTATTAACACAGAAGCGCTTAAAATTAAATTCACAAATGTTTTTAAATTGTAGGTCGCCGGAATAGCAAGTGTACAAAGAAGCTGTAGGAATGAAGCACACGTTTAATAAAGCGTTTGTCAGGAATAAACTCATACAGCATTCAAATAAACATTGATCGGTTTTGTTGCTAGACCGCTTTACCGGAGCCTGCAGATGCTGCGTCGCAAGACCGCAAGTCTTGGCACAAGGCATATCGGTCTAATGGAGGATGTCCTATCCTAAATAATGAGAGAACAGCTGAGGAGAATGGTGAAATACATGTAAACTGGTAGGAATGTCAATTGATGAATGAAGTTGCCTTCAGAATACTGCGCACGTTGCAACTGTATGTAATGGATATTCCAAGAATTCGCACGAAACGTATCGCTTCCATATTTATATGGCGAACGGCTAAGGAGTGGAATTCCCTGCCTGCAGACCTATTCCCGAACGCTACAACTCGAGTCTTTTAAGGCAAAAGTAAATATGCATTATTTACGCGTGCATGCAACGCCATCGTCACTTTCTATCAAATGAAATGGAGGTCAAATGCGCATACTTATTTTTTTTATAAAAATAATTTTTTTTAATAATTTAAAATTTTATTTGAATAGTTTATTCAACCGGAAATAATAGTAAATGAGAATAATAGCAATCCGTGCGTGTTATTATTTTGTGTCTGTGACGTAGTCTTGACATCATCACTTGTACCTCTATGAATGGCGAAAGACGAGAATGGAAAAAACGGTTTGTGAGTCCAAAACATTAAATTTTAATGCCTCATAACATCTTTTAACATAACGTAGGCGGAATTTTCGTTATACAGATTCTATAAATATAACAACTTATTTTAATTTGCATTTTCCTCAAAGTTTGGTACTTAATACATATAATAAAATTTTGATATACGAAACCGGTGCTATTAAATCAAGATTTTCTATAATTCCCTAACACTACACGTTCTCTGACACTGTTTCGAGAAGGTGACGTAGGTGTACTTAACGAACCAAAAAACCAACTCAGAACTTCAAAAATACCTTAAAAGTAAAATTTATTTGATACGTAGTAGATAACGGTGTTATAAATTTGTTATATAGATTTGTCCATTATTATTATTTTTGTGTATTTAATAAAGTATTTCTTATTTCTTTTCGCTTTTTAGCTATAATATCATTTTGTTTTATCCGTAAAATATATTTTTTGGTCGATGTGGGCGATCGAAGTACGAACGCATGGTACCATTTTGTGTGCCATACCATATCCAATGTTACATTCACATTTCATTGAGTTTACAACACTTTTGTGCAATAATACAGTTATTGCATGTAAAGTGATAAGGAAGAGTTTTTGAAAGTATTTTTAAGTTTGGTTTAAGTCTTATTTTTTCGTAAAATTGACAAGTACAGACAGGTTACAAGTATGTGGTTAAACTCAGCCACCGGTTAAGCTATGTAATTTAAATTAACCGCTATATAATATATAATGTGAAAATAACGTTTCAGTCCTCATTTCTAAATATTGAGCCTTATGTTATTTATATTAGCGCTGCAATTAATACGAAACACACCACAGAACACCTCACAAACAAGTGCCCCACCATTGCATTTTACTTGTCTTGAATTCGTTTCATAGGTTTTCGTAAAATTTAAAATTATGTGAAGACTCATACGTTAAATATAAATAAATAAATAACATGTACCTCTAGTTCGCATTTTTGGTGACGGCCTCCGTGATCAAGTGGCTTGCACACCGGTTTTCATAGTGTCGCCATCTGTGAGGTCCCAGTTACGATCCCCGGCTGGGACAGTGTAGGAAACTAACTTTTCTATTCTATCTGGGTGTTTGTGGTACCATCGTTGTTTCCGATTTCCATAACACAAGTGCTTTAGCTACTTACTTTGGGATTAGAGGAACTTATGTTATCTAATATTTATATTTATCACATATCACAATAAAGGAATAGAAATTATTTTATAAAAATCGTTACAATTTCTCTAAAAGAATTAAAGCCAAATTGGCATATAAGAAAACTAAAAGATTCTATGATTTTGAAACAACTTAAAATACATTACTTCACATTACACTCAATTTCGGCAAACTACAATGGGAAAAGCGCTACACTCACAATACGCATTAAAATGTAGTACCAACATATTATTACAAGCTTTAGGCTGAAGCAATTATGCTCTCTGTTTTGTATGAAAAAATATTTATATATGATCATACAAAATATACAGCAATATAAATATATAGTATTCCGACTATATAAATGACTATATAAATTAAGAAGTCCGATAAATATAACACCAAATAAATATGAATTACAGTGGGTTTATTATGCCGCTGTTAGTTGAAAAAAACTTTTGACAAAAACTCAAAACCGGGAAAATATGTTTAAAAAAATGAAATTTAAAAAATATTTACTTTTCTCTTACGGTAACTTGATATCTTAACCATCAAGGCAAAAATAAAAATAGTGAAAGAGCGGTCTTTTTTGCTGACCACGGCAGTATATATACCATTTTTTTTTTTGAAAAATTTCAAATAGTGGAAATTTTTCCGGAATATTCCCGAAAAATTGGAAAAATGTAATTTGGAGGAATCATGTTATGTTCTATGTTTAGAAATATTCAGAGAATTATCCTGTGACTATCTATACAATCAATGCACAGATATTTCAGAGCTGTTTTTTGACAACGAGGTATGTGGCTTGCTTGTAAATGAAAGAACCATTTACGCTTACTTTTTCAACCTTCCTGACCCCAAAATCATATGTCCAGAGCTAAACTCTTTTCAGAAATCAGAAATCAGAAACATTTATTGTATGAATTGGTAAAATACAGATGTTACTTACAAGTGATTAGATCTACAATTCTTACCCAAATCAGGCGTACAATGTCTTAAAATTACAATTCAATTAAAATTTATTACAACTTAAATGTCAAAATGAAAATTATAATTAAGTTAGTTATACAATTGTCAAATATTTGATGTCTTTATATAAAATTCGTTAAGATTGTAAAAAACTTTGTCAATTAACCACTTTTTTCTAGCCTTTTTAGTAGTATCAGGGTACAATAAATTGCTTAGTAAAAAAATCGTATTGGGACGGGGTTGATGATGTGCGGAATACTATGGTACATAACAATTACAGGATTGGAATTCTTGGTAAATAATGGTCGTCACCAATATTCACGTAGAGGATAGAAATGATAAGATGTCCGATAAAAATGTATCACAGTTAGATTTTCGGAGAGAAATCGCTGAAACTTATGTCAAGAATATAGCACTGCACCAAAGAAGCTCCTTGTCAAAGAGTTCGTCTAGGGTAGTACTGCTACCTTACCTATTTCTGCCACCAATCAGTAATGTCAGCATTACTGTGTTCCGGTTTTGAACGGTAAGGGTGCTGGTGATGTTACAGGGACATGAGACTTATCAAGTTATATCTCTGGGTGACGGGCGCATTAGCAGTGCCCCTTAGATCTATGCGATTTAAAGCTCTGAGTGGCATTGCAATTATTATGGACAGGCGTGTAGCTTACCATCAGGAGCACGACATGTGGGTCCCGCCACTTGATATTATTATAAAAAAAAGTTGATGACGATGACGTCCTCCTTTACATGATAAAAGAGTTTTGCCAGGGGTGGGATATGACAGTGTTAATCATTTCACCAAACAAATAGAGAAGAAAAGAAGATGTGCGGGAGATGGTTGCAAAACAATAAGTAGAGTAATTTGTACTAAATTTAATATCGGTTTATGTCTCAAATGTTTTGAAACATACCATTTATAAAAAAAAAAGAATCTGCTATTACGGGCTTTTTATTTATTACCCGACAGCCGACAAAAGTTATATGTAATGTATGGATGTAATGTTTGTATGGAGTAGGTTGCCATCTACTACAAACAATGACTAAGTAACTATTAGCAACCTATAGTAGAATGAGATATTTTGTATTTACTCTGGCCTAGCGTTGAAATATGGCAACAGTTCAAAACTCAAAAAGTACAAAAAAATTTAATATTTTTTATACTCACAAAATAACAAATTTAACCTGATTTCAAAATTTCAAAGAAATCCGTAAACATTTAAAACTCAGTCTCTAATAGGTTCATTTAAAACAAATTTATATAATATAAAATTTTATTTTAATAGATTTATCTAATTTATATAAATATCGTGTGAATTATTTTAAATTGAATATAAATTTTATAATTTTTGTATAAGTAAGATAAATTTCGGTGCCCTGCTGGGTTACCTGTCTGGGCTCTATATTAAATTAAGAAGTTTTGTACATTACCCATGTGATGCAATGATTAAATGATTACGATTATGATTATCAACGATCTGCATTAGAGGACTGTCCTTCCATAGCAATAGACATAATTATCTATAAATTTAAAAAGGTACATACGTGGCATATAATCAAGGTATAATATTATTATCTTTCCATGTTAGCAGGTTTGAAAATATATACTTATCATAATTGTTTGATTAACGTATAAAGAGAAGATAACACGATCTAAAATTAGCTTCACCTTAGTCAAGGTTTTCTAAGTCGCTAGAGCTTCCGGTATCAAGATTGCCCCGACTTTATATGACGTTGGGGACAGATAAAATGTTTAGAAACTACTTTAGACCATTTTGTGAAATGTACACTATATTTACTAATTATCGTAGTTATAAAAACAAGTCCTCCTTTTCATTCTCTACTAATTAAAAAAGGGCAAGTAATTTCAGCTTTTTCGTATTTTAATTTGAAATATGCATCAATATATTTAGGGGAAAACACTGTACAAATAATTTTGACTATATAAAACAATTCAAAAATAGCTTTATAAGATTATAATTTTATCGTAACTCTACCGACAATACACTCATTGAACGTGAACGGCCACGACCATGCGTGACTAACTAAGCGGTTCTATATATAGCATCGGGATGGCCATAAAGCGATAACTAGAATAACTCGACTAAACTGGTCACATTTCGACTGACCAAATATAGATATAGAATTTTAAAATAACTCAAAACCTGAGGGATTGCTTTGTGCATTCCCTGATAATTTAAATTTCTCCAGCCTAAGAGCAACTTGCGAGCGCGCAGTTTTGTTCAGTAATGTGATATATAAGAATGCATAAAAATGATACGCCCGGATACAAACAGCGCAACATATTATGCATGCCACAATCGAATGTAATAAATCACGCGTGTGTTATTTAAAGCGCTTTTCACGGCTATATTTCTAGCATAGTAACATAGGCTTATGTGTTTTTTTCAAACATGCTCGGAAATATTTGCATTACTTTCATAAAACGAACACGGAAAGGCTTAAGGATTTAAGGACCGTGCAAAGTAAATATGAAAATCCATTACTGTCCACTTCTGTAAACTTTTAAATCCATCAATTAAATGAATTATGTAAACAGGCAAAATAAAGACTAATACAGCCAACTGCCCAGTGTTCATATTTGCGATAATTCAAAATTACTTTTCTGTACCCATTGACCTGTACCGCTTACTTGAAAAGAAAACGGCGGTAACATTTAAACTAAGTGTTATGGTACTATTCTTTTGTTTTCTCGTATTTTTTGTAATTTGGTCACGAGAAGAGCGATAACGAACATACAATTACATTTTACTATTTTAATTACACACTTCTGGTGATGTGTTCGAATATGTATCTATTAAGTTCAACTGACTACTATCAATGTGGCTGGAAAAATAATAATATTTTCTTCTAGTAATTATCCTAAAACGTGAAATATTACTTTGAATATTAATTTATATTTTTTTACTTTTTCTATTTTAAATCTACCTCTCTTTAGTCTTTTATTGTTATCTCACATTCCTCGTTGGCGCTCGTCCTTGTATTGATATAACCCATGCTCGTCGAGCAATCCCTTCCTTTCCCGCCTCTGCAATAATGTACTATTACACTAAACAGTAAATAATTGTACAGATGTGGTGGCGGTAAGGCAAAGGCGTTATTTATTATTCTGAGCAAGGTTGCAGATTGTTAACAGCTGACCGCTTACACTTGGAAGGTTATCTATTTCGTAGAAACCAGCCGAGGTCTGCCGCTGCAGTCCGTGGTGTGCATTTTACGATCTGCATGGATGTGAGATGTCACAAAAAATCGCATCTAAAGTATGTACTACACTTTTTCAAGGTATTCCAAATTCACAATATATACGGAAAACAGTCAATGACGACATAAATTTTATATAAAATCTCGCCAAAACGGGTCGCACTACATTAAAGGTATTCTATGTACCAAACACCACATAAAATGTCGTGAATATTTCCGTACCTCCTATTATAGTAATTATAATAGTGATAATGTACCAGACAACCACACCAGCTGCCTGGTTTCAAACTAGAGAATTCCCTGTACTATGAATATCAGAGCATGGAAATTCACTCTGGGGCTTAGAATAATAACGCATTGAATGATTAGTTTCATATCAAACGAACTGTCACAAGTGAGGCAAAAATCAAATTCATGTAGGCTAATTTTAGTAGTAGGTTAATTTTCGGTTTTAGTGAATATTTTTATAAAAATATAAGTTGAAACGCGTTACTTCATTGTGGAATTTGATGTTAGTATCTATTTTATGTTTGTCTGACGTATTTTTACACTCATTTACTGCACATTTCGTCATTTTTAGCTAAAATTCTGGAGCTGTTCGCGGTGCAAGTTGACCTTGAGCACTGAAGTCCCGCCCGCTCGTGTAGGCCCTTTGGGAGCACTTCAATTTGCCTCACTTAGCGTGTGCGGGCTAGGTTTCTATGCGTTATTATTCTATGCTCTGGGGTACTTACCAGAACACCCATACCCAACGACTTCAATCTATAGACAAGAACATTCACAGCAACTATATGTTCCAAACAAAACACTATCAATAGTGATAGTGCTTTGTTTTGGTGTTGAATTTTGTCAAAGAGTATCAGTACCATAGTAGCCTGGACAGACGTGACAGAATATAGGTTCCTATTGGAAGTGAGCTAGGCAGGTAGATAATATTGAGTGTTTACCAATAATGTTTATCCATAGTTGGGGAATTAACGTAAGCCCCCTGGCAAAGTCGCTATTAGTTGCACAATACGTTTCATTTTGTTTTAATCCAGGAGCCTTCCGCTTACTATTCATAATTATTATATTATTGAACAGAAAACCAAATTACTTAAGTATAAGAAGAAAATACAGTCGAGTTGTTAAAATTATGTTATTTACTTTCCTTGCGGAAAGTCAAAGATCTTTAAGACCTTGCGGCCTAGTCTTTTTATATTTTTTTAATTTATACATGTTAACCATAGTAACTATTTTATTCATATGATCCCTGCTCTGTTATTATGTAGTTAAAACACTCTGTTGCTTATTAATCTATGATATTGAAGTGTTGTGTCTTCACCGCACATCAGTGAAACAGCGTGTGTGTGGAACGCCGCGTGTAGTACGCTAGTACATAATTATGTAGATATCGTTGCCCAGACCATATCCAATTTAGAAAAGATCATGTCCCAAATTGGTCTTTCCTAGAATACAACCCGGCACATCTTATTCCACAGTGCAAACCGTTAGGCCACCGAGGTCGTCATTTACGGGTTAACTTTGTCGTGTGATATAATGTTAATTGTTTTTAACCTTCACACATACGACAAGTCTTCTATTATAATTATTATTCTCTACTTCTATTTCACCTTGCGTTCATCAAATTATGACATTAAATCATTGACTTACAATTATATTAAATGCACATATTTATGATTAAATCTAATAATTAGTACTTCTTTATAATTAAAGATTTGAAATAACATTATTGTTGAAATAGTATAAGTAATATAAATTGTGTATTAAAACATCTATAGAAAACAACTGTACGTTCACAAATAGACTATATAAGCTTATGTACGTATTTATCATTTACTACGTGGTATAATACTTATCGAAAAACAGTTGTTACTCATATGAGAAGCAGGCAAAACGCGGAAGTTAGCAACCAGTAATTCATAGTCCAAAGTTAAACAGTCTATTTATTTCTTTTATTCTATATTTTTTGCATTTTGACGAAAAATTTTGTAATTGTAGATATAAAAATAAACTATGTTGTATAATTATATATTGTTATAACAAAATAGTTTTTATGTATATATTGACTTACAATTTAATTCATTTCGGGATTGAGTATTAGTTGATGTTTACTTGAGTCTGACAGTGCTTTGCTTAACTGACGACCTTGTTTGCTCAGCAGTTAAAAGTGTGGGCGCTGGATAAGACGGTCCCGGATGCGATTCCCTATAGAACCAATTTAAAAACTAGCTTTTCTAAATTATTTCTGGTCTAAGTTTTCTGGATAATGTTCCGGAGAATTCCCTAGTTCGAAATCAGATAGTTGTTGTTGTCTTTAGCACATTATTATTAATTAGTATTATTAAACCAAATGGGGTGCAACAAATAACCCATCCCAAAAGTCCAATATTTTCTCAAAATTTAAATGGGACCACTTCTGAGGTATATGTTCTTTCCAATAATAAAGAACCACCAAACGCCGGAGTTATCGCGTAACATACATAAAAAAACAAGCAGTCGAATTGAGAACCTCCTCCTTTTTCCGAAGTCAGTTAAAAACGAGCCTCCCCGCAACACGTATTTTACCTTCTCTATACGTCTGGTGCAACCCTGGGTAACAATCGGCTAGTACTTTACGCTGATTAACAAATCCTTTCGGCCCAAAACACTGTTCAAGGAACAAATCTGCAGGCAGGGAATTCCACTCTAAATCTAAATCTTGGGTATACAGGTATACAACATAGGGAACCCCAGTTTACGTCAAAAAAAGTTATGCTACGTCAGCAGTAACATAAGAAAATGAAATAAGAAGTTGTTATGTTATTAATAGTACTTATTGTATTGTACATAAATATGTTGAATTGAATAAGAATAGAATTGAACTGATTTTATGTTAACACTTATTTTCGAATTATAAAAATAGGAATGCTAAAATATACACTCTCGATTTCTACTTATTCTATGTGCATTTCTTTATTGTCTTGTGTTATTTTTTTATGATATCAAGTGACAAGACGATCGAGTCGTGTGCCTGGTGTTAAGCGACACGCTTGTCCACAGTAGTTGCAGTGATACTCGAATCTGACAGAACCGCCATATCGTCACCCTGAGACATAAGTTGACAAATCCAATGTGCCTGCAATTTCACTAGCTCCCTTACCCATCAAAACCGGAACGTAGTAATGCTCACATTATTGCTTAATGGCAGAAATAGGTAAGGTGGCAGTACTTTCCTGAATGAACTCTTTATAAAGTAATTAACACAGCTGCAATAATTAAATAAGGGAATTATTGTACTACGAGTACAGTCGACGCCCTAAGATACTTGACCCCTAACCGACTATTTGCTTCCGAGTAGATCAGTGTGAAAAAAGATGATAAACAAACTTAACCTTTTAAGAGTAAACAGTAAAATCAATTTTAATATGACTTCGTTATTGCATCATCAGCGAATGATGTATTAAGACACTTTTTAAGCCAATTATATTTTTAATTACATTACAAAAATACAAATTTCAAACGAAAACCTGAAATTATACGACAGAATATCCCGGATTTCATTTCGTAGTAATGGTAAGATTACCATAACTACGAAGTGAAATCCGGGATACTCCTGGATATAACGAGACCAGAACCAATGTACGTAGGTCTTTCGAATTGCCAGGATCTCCTCAGAAAGCGCCTTCAGACGTCAGTATCCATAGACCGACCACTCAGACGGTCAAAATTCAAAACAATTTAATTACCTTAAAACATAGCTCTACATAGCATGTAAATAGGTACGCGTTTCGCAGAAAAATAACCCGTAATTACATAAATCATCTGACATTTTAAACAAACATAAGTTTTTAGGTAAACTTTGTTTATCTCCAGTAGGCACTTCAAAGGGATTCTTTGAACGACTGTTTACTTTTATTATTTATTTATATAATGATATTCATATATTTTTTTCGTGAAAATAAAGATACACCACTAGTTTGTTATTATTATGGATACCAAGACCAAGCTTCTTTTTCTTGGAATGCTATGTCCTACCGGAGGTCGTCTATCACTGTGGCAATTTGGGTCCGTGAAGTTACAGCTCAGAACAGTGCTGTGGTACTCTGCAAAATTTTGATGCCATGTAGTTTTTGTACGACCACGTCTTCTACGGCCCTGGATTTTTCCCTGCAGAATGAGTTGCAGTAGAGAGTATTTGTCACTCCGCATGATGCGTCCGAAGCTTCCTCTTTTGTACTGTTTTTAGGAGCTCCAAGCCTTTGTGCATCCTCGAGCAATGACAAAATCGATCAACATAAAAAAAATCCTTCGATCTAACTGGACCCGAACCAGCGTTTGTTGCCATGTTCTTAACCAACTGAGGTAAAGGTCCAGTCATCAGATCTTACGAACTTCTCTATGCGTTTGTTACAAACCGTCGGGGATAGTACAACTCCGCGTATGTAGCATTGGTAAGACTGCGGTCCCACCAGAAATGTGGGAGGCAGGTAGCTAGGGGGTGCGCGGATGCTTAGCGAAGATTGGAAACGGTATGTAGCTGACTCTTGTCAGCTTTTTTAGAGTCCTCGCACACATTCCTCGTTCGTGTTTCTCGCACACATTCCTCGCTCGCGTGACTCGCACACATTCCTCGCGCACATCCCTCGTATACAATCCTCGCACACAACTCTCGCGTTTTTGTATATATAAATACTTAGCTCCGCTAACCCTTTTCCAACAGAGCTGCGCTAGGTGAGACTAGAAAAATGAAGTAATCCTATTGGTGGATTTTTTCTTTGCACACTGCCTAGCAATCTCGCACATATCTGATGGAAACGCAGCCTAAAAGGCGCATCTTTACACTAAACTAATTTTACAGGAGAGGGATTTAATGTTATTGTTTTGTTATTTCAATGCCTACGACTTTCATTTTTACACAGTAACCATTGATGTACGTTGTCTACGGACTAATAACTATAGATTCCAGTAAATCACGCTAATTTGGTTGGTACGACATTTACGCGTATGTGATTTGGCTACTAAATTACCGAAAAGGAAACTCATAATCCAATGCCTTAAAAATTGAACTATCCCCGGCGATATCTTTTCCTTGTATTGGGTTTAAACGATTTTTTTTCCGTCTGCGTCACCCGTGAGACACTTATATTTACTTTCCTATTTTTTTAGAAATCTCTATATTTTTTAAATTTTAAAGTTTTTTTTATGATATCTACTAATGAGTGAACAAGTGAGTGGACGCCTGGTGGTAAGCCACACGCCTTTCCATAACATTTGCAATACCATTCAGAGCTTTAAATCACAACGATGTGAGAGGCGCTCCCACTGCGCCCGTCACAATGAGACATAAGTTCACAAGTTCCATGTGCAAAACCGAAACGCACTAATGCTCACATTACCGCTTGGCAGCAGAAATAGATAAGGCAGGAGTACTTCCCTGGACGAACTCTTTCATAAGGAACTCTACTGCTATTAAAAAAGTTACCTTCTTATAATTAACGACCATATAGGTTAAGGGTTATGATTATACTTGTATCACCCTTGACCCAGGCCTACTTTATGGCTTTATTGCTCAACGTTTTCGGTTTACCTATCGCACTAAACACCCATCACCGAAGAAACTCGTTTGTCCTAATACCCAGATACCCAAAAGCCGTCTTGTCATAAGCTTAGTGTCTTGTCGTAATAGTGGAAATATTAAGAGATTCCTTATTACGCAACGTCGTATCACCAACTTACGAATGTGTTCGCTATAAATAAATTCAAATAAGCAGTTATTTTATTTTTAGGGCTACTTAGTACATGTAAGCTCTTAATGTTATACTATAATAAAATAATCATTGCGCTCTCATCTATGTTAAAATCAAGGAATGCATGACGTGTGTCTGTGTTTCAGTATAGTAGGTGCGAATAGAACCACACGTCGGTACCAAATACCTAGAACGATCATTATGTAATTTTTTATGGTGTACAAACCGGCAGTTAGTAGTAGTAGTAGAAAGTGGATCGTTGCCAAACACTTGGTAAGGGAGCATCCTTACATCGTAAATCAGGTGAGGCCGAGGTCCACAGAACAATAATTACAATAGCAGTGGTTAGTTAGCATCTGACGCGTGCCAATTATAGGTCTCGAAAGACCTATCTGAGCTCAGTCCGCCGTTTTCACTTTGTGGTATAGTTATCATTATTTCGTACAAATTGTCTAAAATTCTAGAAAAATGTCTTGATGTGCTGTTTTGGAGTGCATAAATGATAGCCACACCAAAAATATTGCCCGTGGTGGTATTTAATAATTTTATTTTTTTTTCTTTATCGTAATATTTTTTGCGTTACAAGAAACGAAAGTAAAGGTTTATACCTTGCAATATGGTCGCTTTTTTATATTATAAATTATATTAATAATCCAGAATTTGTCATTTCCTTTTAAATTTGAAACTACGACCAATCAATATCAAGATTTTGTGGTGTTTCAAACTATGAATGTGTGAGTTTTGACGACATCGGTTCCAGATAGTAGTCGAGGCTTAAGGCAGTTCCATTGTTTTTTTTTCTTCCGTGTGGAGGTCAAATGAGCACTTATATATTTACAAAAAAAATGCAATATCGGTCGTGGTACGATCTTCACTTTTCAATGTCTGTGATTGCGCTAGCTCTCTCTACACTTCAATGCGCTAAACAACAGTGCTGCTGTGCAGTAAAAATAAGTCAGGCACTGGCAGATGTATAGATTATACAAGCGAATTCCGTACAAAGAACTCAGTCACCATTAAAAGAAAGTACTTATAATTGATTTTTCTGTTGCATTTTGTATGATATTTTGAAATATTTCTAGTAAAGTCAAGCGAATTAGCGCATTATCTATTCTTTAAAGTAAACTATAGTTGAAATGTTATCACTATCCTTGCGTATAACACATAATGTGGAACAAAATTTGAATACTTATCTAAACCTGTTTTACGTCTATATACAGCTACGTCTGTACTATGGATTCAAGTCGACTTAATTACTTTAATCGGTTTGAAAATGATTGCCATTGCACTTAAAAGGTAAAATCATCCAAAATTTCAATTATAATTACTGATAATTTTTGCTTATATGTAATTGTAAGTACAAGTAGTCAGATAAGTTCGTAAACCTTGTAACCGCCATCGATGGGTACTGTTGCATAGGCACAAAAAACAGAGTTAGGTAGACACTGCGCTTGAAGAGTAAAAAAGGGATTTCGTCCAAAAACGGAGTCACGTGGTTTTTAAATTGCCTCGTGAAAGAGTTTGTCTAGAGTAGTACTGCCACGTTAGCTAATTCTGCCGCGAAGCAGTAATGTCAGCATTATTGTGTTCCGGTTTTGAAGGGTACGGGTGCTGGTGAAATTACAGGCACATGGGACTTATCAACTTATGTCTCACGGCGACAGGCGCAGTGGCAGTGCCCCTCAGATCTTTGCGATTTAAAGCTCTGAGTGGCACTGCAATTGTTATGCTTGTAGCTTACCATCAGATGCACGACTTGTTCGTCCCGTCACTTAATATTATAAAAAAACATTACTAGATGAAGTGTGAGTTTGTGAAGTCAGAATTGCAATGCGGTCGCTGTATATGAATGTAGGCGTTAGTCTACCGCCCTTACAAACGACGTTATACCAGATAAAATGGGTGTATACTACTTCTACATACCTAGCTGTATGTACCTGGTTGAGGTACAAAAAAATATCTAATAGGTACAAAATTATTGTGTTCTTTTTTCATTATTTAGTTGGATTAGTTGGAAAAGAATGTAGGTTTTAGGACTAAGAGGTAGAGGCCTAGCCTTAGCGAAAGAAGAGGCCACATTTATTTACTAATACAAACGAAAAGTTTGTAACAATAATAATAATAATAACGTACACACTTAACATAGCCCCGCACTAAGGAAACCCTGTGTTGTGGGTGCCACGGACACACAAGTAAACAACCACAAATTACACCCAAACTCACGAAAGAAATAAATGTAGGCCATACAAATATTTCTCCCGGCCCAGAAATTAAACCTGGAACCTCTGCGTGGCAGTCCGGTATGGTAACCGTTCGGCCACATAGGCAGTTAATAAAACAATAACATAATAAAATGATATACAAAAAGCAAAATTAGTATAAAAAACTCCTTACTACTCAATCTAGTCAACACTTATCCCAGAAGGTCCTATATAATACGTATACGTAAGTATATAATTTAAAACTGCAAATCACGTGAAGTTTGAGTTTTACATGAGGGTACTTTATGAGCACGTCCACTCGTTTTGACAATTTCGATGAAATTGATAATGGAACGAACTAACGTAAGAAAGAAGGAAGTGGGAATTGAAGAACGATTCAAAATTTTAAAAGAAAGTGGCCAGGAACCAGTAAAGAGGGTGTTAAAAATGTAGGATGACGATGAAAGAGGTCAGCGTCGTCATAAAGTATGCCTTGTTGCACAACTATATTAGTATAAAATCATAAAATTTACGAAACCCGCATTTCGGAAATGACTCATAAAAATCAATCCATTGTAATAGGAAACCCAGGAATGTTATGGCGCTTCTTAGACGTAATACACAGTATAATTATACTATTTTGCTATTAATGTTTAATGTTTGTAATTTATTAGATTTTTATTTTAAGTAAATTTTATAATATTTTATATTATGTTCATTCATTTTTACAATTATAAATACTTACTTTTTCTTTGCAGCGACCTTTTTGCACATAAAAGCAATAAATAATTTGACTTTGACTTTTAATATCCGGTAATCCTGCTGTCTATTTGTGTCCAGGTATGATTTTTACACTTATGAGTACTTAGGTCGCTAATACTCATAATTATACGGACATACAATATAGACACATCTTCATATAAATCACGCAATATCGTCTCAATGCAAATGAAATACAATCAAGGTCTTAGCAAACGTCTTTGTTTATTGTAATAGGAGCTAAATATAGAATTCATGTACATATTAACTTCTTTTAAAATTAAGCTTCTCTAATAATTGATAGATACTTAGGTACATATTTATTAAAATGTCGCAGATTTGAGTTAGCTGACCAGCAGTTTCGTTATAAATATGTAACTAACTAGGTAGGTAGCACAGAACAATAAATACAGTAAAAGTGGGCGTGACACGTATGCCAACAGTATGTAGAATTCCACATTTTAACTGCCTCTGTGGCCCAACGGTTACCATGCCGGACTGCCACGCAGAGGTCCCAGGTTCGATTCCCGGGCCGGGAGAAATATTTGTATGACCTACATTTGTTTCTCTCGTGAGTTTGGGTGTAATTTGTGGTTGTCTATATGTGTGTCCATGGCACCCGCGACACAGGGTTTCCCTAGTGCGGGGCTATGTTGAGTGTGTGTGTTATTATTATTATTATTACATACTTGAGCTCAGTCAGCCATTTTCGCTTTAAACGTCGTCGTGGTCAATAATCACGCACAAGACCTTGAATCGTAGAAAAAAGCCTTATTTTAGTTACTTAGAACTGCAAAAATGAGAGTCGCACCTGTAATCCGCTAAGTACATATTTAATAAATTGTCAAAGTAAAATTTAAGTTTGTCATAAATATCTAGCTAGGTACGTAGATACGATATCCTAGATAAAACTAGAAAGGATGTACAGTGTTTAAGTCCATTTTTTCTCACATTTATGTTCAGGTGATTTAAGGGTGGTTACACACGGTGACTTTTAGTAGCAACGCAAACGCGACGCAGTAGCAGTAGTAGTAGTTTGGTTTTAATCCAAACTTATCTCAGTGTTTACGAATACACTTGATTTATTTACAAAGTTTAATTAATAACAAAAAAAATGGAGTGCACGAAAGGAGCCTCCCCACACAAAGTTCCACTCCTTTCCTGAACGTCTGACGCAGCACCTTAGGCAACTTTTGGCGAGTAGGTACTATCTTACACTGATTGACTAATCCTAACACCATGATGGCAAGCATTATAGTGTATGCCATGAATATGATAAGAAGAACAAAAATAAGAAAAAATATGCTACTTTCGATTTGAGATTGCTTTATAAAGCTTAATAAAAATAAAGCGTGGAAAAAACAAAAAAGAAAAGCACAATAAATACAAACAAAATTTACGACAACACATCTGAAGCTGAACATTATAATTGCCAGAGTAATAACTTCTTAGTGGGGTGTCCACTTATATACACCGGCGTTAATACGCGTTTAAACCACGTTATTTTCGGATATAAACAAACAAATTGCGATCAAGATAAATGACTGTTAACTTCAGACGTTAGGTCGATTTTGATAAACAACATTTACAAAGTGTTTGTTCAACATATAAATTAATAAAGGCTATTGAAACTGGAATTAAATTGTTATATATTTTAATGTTTTTGAGCATCGAAAGAATCGTTTCAAGCTACAGCTTTTTGTACATTACTAAATAAGAAACTTAAGAACTTTTACTTTAGATATTGAAGGCTTTGGGATCGTTTACTTTCTGTTTTATTATTATAGCCCTTCTTGATCTACTGCCATAAATTTTCTTCATTCAGGCTTAATTCAATGGACGCGTACGGTTAACTTGGTTTCGTCGAGTGAAGAAAATCCAAGGCTATTTAAAATTATACAAACTTGTCATTATTATGAGACTTACTTAGGAATGTAGAGTTAGTTGCAACAACTCCAAACTTCTTATTAATTTGGTTCTTTATTAAATATAATAAAAATCATTAGTGTATTAAAAGTAAAAACATAAGTAATACCTACTATATTATTAATTTAACAGAAAAATCTGATGTAAAAGCAAAAAGTGAAGTGGACGATATGGACTATATGGAAAAAGGTAGAAAGGGATTGAGGAAAAGAACGGTAATGAGCACAATTACATATTATGAAACAATAAAAAATACACCGCGTGACACATAATTGAGAAACAACATATCAAAAGAGTATAACAAAGCAAAGGGCTCGCTACAGGCAGCGCAAGAATGTGCAAGTTTATTTGTCAATAAGTAGTCTAAAGCAGGCATTAAATTATCCATATTTATGGCTCGGAGACTAATCTGTCAAAATGCCAAAAGTAGATAGCGGCTAGATAAACTAAATGTTATTTCATTGGCTTATTGCCACGCTTCCCACTTGTAAACCGACTTGCCGTTGAAATATTAAATTATAGTTAATTTCGGGCCGTGGTCAAATTTTCCAACAAGTCGTTTTAGGAATAGGGATTATAAATCTCGTTTCAGTAAACATGCTGTAAATTTAATGGGTAACAGGATGTTAACGTTTAAATGATGGTATATCAGTAATTTAGTATTGCATCATACATTTTTGAATTTTACCGAAGCTAAATAACTATTTTTTCTCTTAGTTACAATCCTTTACTTTTCAACATTCAACGGCGTAGAGCTAAAAAGTTTGCTAAATGAAATTTCTAGAAGCACTAATATCCTTCAATCCGTCCAAGTGACTTAAAGACCCAAAAAGAGCAATTAATACGGGATATACAGAATATACAGTACAAAAGATGTGGACGAGACGGAGAACATTAAACACGCAGAACAAATTTAACCGTACAAAATAGGTCATTGTGATACATATGTTTGTTTTGCTACACGCCAGCTTGTGATACAGAGGCCGTATTCAAATTCGTTCGCTGAGATAATCTGCTTATCGTACACTCGAAGATAGAGAAGCTTAAAGAGTGCGATTCAATTCTACTGATGAAAGATTTTCTGACATCGAAAACTTGTACATGTCATATCAAATGAAATAAATATATCGATATATTTCTCCACTGAATTTTATATGTTGAAGATAGCTACTAAGTCACAACGATATGTAACACTTCAATTAGTAAAAACATCACATTTCGTTCAATAATAAGAAAAATTGACCACGATAAATTGAAAGTGGATTGATTGCAATCGTGTGCTGTGCGGATTTTTAAAACTAATTGTACGTGACATATTTTTTAAGGCAATGAATTATTCATAAAGGTCACGTTGAAAGAAAATCGTGACCGTTTTGAATTAGGAAATTTTCGAAAACATGAGCCCGACGTGGTATCCAAAATGTATGTGGTATCAATGTCTGTGGTGAAACCATCTATAAAACCAGTATAATATACTTACCTACTAAGTAAAATTGTAAATGTGTACACACGTTTACAATATCGTTCAAACTTCTTATCAAATTCAATAGACCATTGAATTTCATTGATTATTGTGGTATGGCTGATGACAAATACACAAAGCAGGTAATAAATCGTTTTTTCATAAAGGGGATTAATTTATATATGATGTGATTTGAAATGTTAGAGAAGGTGTAAGAAACTCTCGGCATTAGAAATTGTCTAGTAGACAAAAGTAATGGAAAAGTACGAGTACATTAATTTTAACTCAAGGTACACTAAGCATAAGATAAATAATTTGTAGCAACTGTACATGTTACAACAAGTATGATCTTAGTAACGATGTTCGACACGTTTAAACAAACCCTAGAGTGCTCGGTGACATAGTCTTTGATGATCCCTTTTAGTGGGCCAAGTGTTTTAAAGTTTCAAATTCTAATTCCTTGATATTTATGCCACACCATAACTCCCCACATTGCACAATCTACCACGACCATCTATTTATACATATGTAACTTTAAACATTTATTATGCTACACACGAATATACTTTGAATATCTGATATACACTCCCATCACGTGGCTCAACCAAGAATTACACGGGATATTTTGCATAAATGCATTATTCATTTATGCCCAAAATTGGCGACATGCTCACGCATTGTTACTACAAGAAAGAAAGCGACAACTGTATCTATGCATAATACATAAATAGCTATTTATATTTGATAATGCATTACAATTATGGTATTTTCCTTCCTTGAAGAACTCAACATCCAACATGACCGGACAAATGTGTACTAATTAAGGTAAACCGAATAATGTTTCCTTTGACGACCTCCGTGGTCGCGTGGCTTGCACACCGGTTTTCATGGTGTCGCCATCTCTGAGGTCCCAGATTCGAACCCCGGCCGGGTCAGTGTAAAAATTTTTCTATATTGTCACGGGTTTGGGCATTTGTGATACCGTCGTCGTTTCCGTGTTCTATGGAACAACACAAGTACTTTAGTTATTTACTTAGGGATCAGATCAACGTATGTGATAGCGTCCAATATTTATTTATTTCTTTTTATTTAACTGCCTCCGTGACCGAACAGTTACCATGCCGGTTTGCCACACAGAGGTCTCGGGTTCGATTCTCGGCCGGGAAATATTTCTATGGCCTACATTTATTTCTCTCGTGAGTTTGAGTGCAATTTGTATTTATCTATGTGTATCCT
Source organism: Hyposmocoma kahamanoa (assembly GCF_003589595.1). NCBI lineage: Eukaryota > Metazoa > Arthropoda > Insecta > Lepidoptera > Cosmopterigidae > Hyposmocoma > Hyposmocoma kahamanoa. The sequence continues at coordinate 9,309,914 of NW_020653853.1, forward strand.
TGGCACCCGCTATACAGGGTTTCTCTAGAGCGGGGCTATGAGTATAAGCGTTATTATTAATTTGATGTGATCTTATTTATCTTATTTATTTCAAGTAATGTAGTATATATAATATAGGAGCAGTAGAGCTCCCTGTGAAAGAGTTCTTCCTCAGAAATAGGTAAGGTGGCAGTACTTCCCTGGACGAACTCTTTCACAAAGAGCTCTACAAATTTCTTTGAGTTTCTACGAGTATACATATCAGAATAACGGTCGGGATCATTACTCAGAACACTTATCATACTGTAAGCTATTTGTACGGTCCACTGCTGAGTAGAGTCTCATCTCGTGCGAGGGTTTAGGCCATAGCTCGCCATGCTAGTCCAATGCGGGTTGGGGATTTCATTGTGAACCTTCTTCGACATGCAGGTTTCATCACAAAGTTTTTCATCACCGTATCTGTACCATGCAACGAGTTGAATCCTGGCGTCCTTAAATATCGTAATGAATACAGTTTACTTTTATGTTTATCTAATGCACCCAGGTGATTTAAGTTTACTAAAAGTGTACTTAGTACACGTAGGTGAACTAATTCAGGTGAATTAAGTTAACGCACCCTAAGTTTCTACATGTTGCTCAATGATGTCATTATATTTGATACTAATGTAGTTAAAGAACAAACAAATAGAACTCTACTCAACTTGGTATTTAAAAATAAAATGTATATTGAATAAAATACTCTTATCAATGTTTTATAGTAGCCTTTAGTTTTAATGACAAGTTACTATAATTTTATATATTTTTTGTGGTTTGTAATAGATAATAAAGTAGAAGTGTTGTAGCCTAGCCTTAGCGAAATCACAATGCAGAAGGCTCGGTCCACAAGATATATTGTAGGAGATGATAAAAGAGAAACAGCTGTAATAAATCAAGTGATATAAAAAAATTACAATTATTATAAAATATACCACATAAAAGTAACTAACAAGATACACAATAATCACCCCAAAAGGGCATATATATATATAGCTATATAATTTTAAAAGTACCTAATCAACGTGAAGTTGCAATAAGGAAATGAGGTGAATTGTGTCGTTCATTATGTTGAGTGTGTGCGTTATTATTATTATTATTATTATTATTATAAAAGCGGTGTAGCTCCATATTTTTAAAATACATATTTTATGCTTCATGATATCACATTTAATCATATCTATCATTATAAAAGTGAAGTAACTCTAGAATTGTATTTAAACCCCATAGATTGCGTTACTTATTTATTCATGTAACTAAATAAACAAATCCACTAAATATTCGTTATAAAAGTGAATAAGTCACACAATTTAATTACAAGGAGATATTCACTTTTAAAATGAGCGACACATTTATAGGAACGTCTTCTCGTTTTAAGTATTTTGATGGGAGTGACGATAGATGGAACAAACTTACAAACTTACACTCTCACATATAGGAAAGGAAAAGGAAATTCGAGAATGATTCAAAATTTTAAAAATAAGTGGCCAGAGAGCAGAAAAGAGTATGATAAAAGGGTGGGATGAAGAAGGTCTGTGTCCACCTAGACACTTATTTAAATCCATCAAACATATAAGTAGCAAGGTTTTATAAGAGTTACAAAACCCATTAGGATTCTATTAAAACGAACTGTGGAAAAATCTGAAAACAGAATATCTATTCACCAAATAACAACATCAAATAGAACCGATATAATATACTAGTCATTTCACATCTGAACAAACCTTGATATCAGTTGAAATACCATCCATTCAAAGATGATGCGACCTTAGTTTTTAACCAATAATTAATAGATAGTAAGCAACAATAGTTAGATTTAGCCTTCAGCAGAAAAATATGATGAAATTCATAATAAAAATTACAAAAAAAAAGAAACAGATAACCATAATCTTAAAATATATCAACGAAATAACATTCATAGCATTTTTTTCATCTTTTGCATGAACTTAGATAAGTTCATGAAAAAAAAGCAACAGATGTAAATACATGCAGAATGATTAAAAAGACCTAATCCCATTTAAATCTAATATTTTAACACAGTTTATGCTAAACTTAATAATAAAACGAATGATTGTAGTAATTAAATCAAATGAGTAAAATAAAAAACTGAAAGCCATTAGTTCATCTATTGGGTTGAGATGATCTTGAACAAAAAATGGAGTAGGTCAAACAGGAAGCTAATGGATGCGGAAAATAACCATTGTAGAACTATTCTATTGTGAAAACAGTTTGTTGTTTTACCTTGGATTTTATTTTTGTAAGATACATTAAAACAATATCTCGTGGCGAGCAGAAATTATAGACCTACATACAATTGATTGACCCTGGGATCGTTCTTTTACCTTCTTCATTTGCATTAGATTTTAAATATATCACCAGTTTGGTTCTTAGATGACCACTTGTTTATATTTATTTGTTATGATCTGGATAGAGTGGACACGGGATATTTTTCGGATACATAACACACTCGTAAGAAATGTAAATATTACTATTATCAAGTCATAGAGTATACAACAAAACCGAAAAGAGGTGAGGTACTCTAAATATATTTATCATAGGATGGTATTCAACCAATGACGTCAAGATAAAACTTTGCATAACGGTTCCTATCGATGTGAACTTTGCAACAGCAATAGCAGTTGATTAGGCCTTAATTTAAATCAGTGCAATTAATTTCGGTTCCTTTTATTTGTGTTATAGTAAATATAATTCTAGATTTAATTTCGATATCTCGGTGAAACCATTTACGTTTAGGTACGTAAGCACTTTATCTAACGAATATCCGATTACAAAAGCGAAACTTCTGAGTTTCCGTCATTTTTATCATAGTTATCTAATCAACATGTTTGGTTAATAAAGCACTGTTTTTTCACAATATGATACCTGTTTTAATTCATGTTTTAAGGGCTAGTTCTCAATCCCATCAAAACATTTTAACAATCGCTGTTCTTGTTCACTTAACAAGGTTTACTTCATCACTATTACGTGCAAGTAGGTCAAACTATTCATCGAATTGGTAACTACTAGACAATTTTATGTCATTGTTATTATTTTACCTGTCACGGTCAGTTAATGCGCAGTTTAAGTAAACAACCGACTGACTAACACGAAATTCATGCATGAATGTAACAATATACGGCAATAAACATCGTGCGATATTATAACCATACTAATAGCAACACAGGACTTGAACCACGAGTAAACTGCTGATTAACCGCCATTACATTGCGTTCTATTTTTAGATCCGCAGAGATCACGTCTTTGTCTGCTGTAATGTAAATGACTATCAACCGTTCCCGTCCCCGCACCAGCCCGAAGCCGGTGATCAAAACAACGAATTGCATAACGTAAAGACGTTCGTAAATAACATGACACTCACCGATTCCATTTCGAAACGGGTCCAACATTTTATCATAAGCCGTTTTTTTTCACTATAAATCGTAAAAAGTTACACAGAAAGGTTATAACACGATTGTTAACGTCACATCGTTTTGACAGGTGAAGCGTGTTGTGGCAGCCACCTGTTAGCGTGGCCGCGGACAGGGAGCGATCCCTGCTAGTTTGGGGAATTGTCCGAATAGCATAGTTTAGGGAATGAAGTGGGCAGAAGCAACCAGTCTTGTATCGTAGCGGCCAATGAACGGCGCGCGCGACGCGTCAAGGTCACTGGAGACAGAACCGGCGTCCGGCAGAGGGCAGCATGCGCGCGCAATGAATACGGCCTGCTACCAGCCCGCCCGTACGGCAACTAAACAGAAACTGTGTACCCTGACTGGCGTGATGCGCCGATAAGCGGTATACTGTATAAATAAAAACGCGCCGCGTCAGGAATATGAATGAATGTGCATTCAACTTTACGTCATTATAAAATTCATCGTTCTATGCGGGCTTGGTAACGATTGATTTACATTGTGAAAGTTATTGAAACTTAAGTGCGATAGTCACGTATACCTAGTTACCGACACTAACAAAGCTATAAAATAAACAGTTAGGAATGTAGGTAATAAAGTTAAATTAATGCATTTAACGAATTATAGTGTAGGTTAGGTATAGAAATAAAATGTTATCCTGACAGTCGATAGCATCAATATAATAATATAATTAATAAATGCTAACCTATTTTTTGTAGTAAAAGCCAAAACAAGATTATAGCTTTATTATTAACTCTATCTATAAGTAAGTAAATCATTATAATTATTGCGTCGAGGTAAGGGCCACTAAAGTTTATTTAGTTACGCTACTCGACACTAGATGGCGTGCATTGAAATAATACTTGTTTTATTTTACGTTATCCTTACCTTTTATATTTCTGTTATTTCTCGATATTTATTAATAAAAAAATTAACTATGATATTACATTGGCACGTTTACCGTTATGATTCGGTCAACTATTTCCAGAATATACATATACAAAAAACAACGAAGGCTTCACTGTCACAATCTTAAGATGATTGAGATGTCCTTGTAGCTCCTGACAAATCCTTTCTTGTCATCAAAACGAACGTGTTGGTGAATGCAAGAAGTCCGTAGGAGTCGCCGTGTTAGTGATCTAATAATAGCCGCTAGGGCACCGTTTTGAACACCACAAACGAGTTTGAAGGAAATGTTACTTACAGATTTGTACTTGTCCGACATGTTTAGTTTTTATCTGCAAGTGGTCTATTAGCTAATAGTTTGCTCTCGAATTACATATTTATTGGTCGCGTTACGGTTCGCAAGCCCTACAAAAGACGATGCGCTCATTTCATTATGTTAGGTTGCAGTTATTTTGCACGATTTAAAATTATAAGTTTGCAACACTGGCGAATGTCACTGGAAAAAGAAAGGATAGGACGGAGGCATTGTGTGACGAGACGAGAGGCGAGAAGGTTTGTAAGGAAAAGGAAGGAATAAAAGTGATCGATAGTAAACGTAAGGAGTTTTATTATATTTCAGAAGTGGTAAGTACCTGTGCAATTATGTTTTAATCGATTAGTACATGTCTTATGATGATATCAAAAATAAATTTAAATTGATACCCGTATTACAAAAAAAAAAAAAAATTTTACTTTACAAAATATCAGTCATACGCGTAATTAGAATAAGCATGTGAAAATGCATAGAATGTACATTTTATATTAACTGCCACCGTGACCGTGAGCTGCCACAAAGAGATCCTGGGTTCAATTCCCGGGTCGGGTGAACTATTTGATGACCTGCAATTGTTTCTCTCGTGGGACTGGGCGTAATTTATGATTGATGTATCCATATGTCCATGGCGTCCGCGACACAGGGTTTTCCCTTATGCGGGGCTATTAGTATGTACTTTGAAAAAAAAAATGTATTACGTGTGATCAACAGACGCCCTTCATAAGTAGGTAGGGAGCACATAATTATAATATTTGCATTATTCATGATGTTATACGGAAATAAGTAACCTATTTTATTGCACAAAGGTCAAGGTCAAGCAAAGGTCATACTGCCAATTAACACTCCACGTGGTTTCGAGGTTCAAGGGGGTCCAATTTTTCGTTATTTTCACGATAGAATGCGTAGTTTTCGAGTTATAGTCAAAAAACTTTTCCTTTTTAATAAGAGTAAATATTGAACAAATACATAGCTGTTTTCCGTTTCCGAGTTTCAGATAATGCCTAAGGGAAAAGAGACGTCGCCGCTACGACGTTTGAAAACTCCTGAAAACGGCTCACTACGGAATTCCAATGGCCACACCAGGAACAGCCGTAGTCGCACACGCCGTAGCGATGACCCCCGCCGTAGGAGTTGTGTTCGTACACGCAGCAGGAGCCGGGATAGCACACGTTTGCTGGAGAGCGAGCGAAAGCTGCAACGCGAAAGAGAGCGACTACGTGACCTTGAAGACGAAGTGTACAGGGAGCGTAGCCGGTTGCGGTATTCCTTGAACCACGAAGATATTCGTCAAAGAAGAAATGAGCGGCAACAAAGTCTACAATGTCAGGTGACTGCAACAACAGCGGCAGCAACCCGAATACGACATGAAAGGAGTATTGATGGACACAGAGCACGACACAACGACTCCGTGTCACCGCACGATAAACTGCGTTCGAAACGTTCGTGTAGTCCGGCTTTCTCAGCAAAGGATGTGGTAAACATAATCAAATCTCTAAAGAATGCGGAACCTCAGCCGTCGACGTCTGGTACACACATTCAAACGCAAAGTAATCTTAAAAATATTTTACCTGATTTTGACCCATCATCTAAAAATCAGCGTATAGACATATGGCTTAAGAAAGTGAATGAATGTGCCACCGTCTACGGCTGGGACGATAAGACTACTATTCATTTCGCGATGCAAAAACTTCAAGGGTTGGCCAAGACTTGGTACGAGAGCTTACCATCAATTCTTTATAATTGGCAAGAATGGCAAGAAAAATTAATTAATGCTTTTCCTTTTGTACAAAATTATGGCCAAACCTTGGAGGATATGCTTAAACGCAAAAGTAGGTATAATGAGCCCATAGAAGTGTACTATTATGAAAAGTTAGCTCTCCTGAATCTTTGCGATATTGATGGCAAGCGAGCTGTGGATTGTATAATACATGGCCTGAGTGATAGAACAATGCGATCTAGCGCCTTAACTTTGCGTTGCTCGCACCCAGACCAATTATTGCAATTTCTGATGAGCAACAAAGAGAACCCGCAATCTTATGAACGACCAAATTACAGAACCCTAACTAGAATAGCTCCCGAGTCATCTTCGAACAAGGCAAGTAAATCTGGCGTTAGTGGGACATTTAGTTCGCCAAATCATGGTTTGTTTTGTTTCAATTGCAAGGAGAAGGGCCACCCCCATTTTAAATGTCCTAAGCCCATCTTAAGATGCGAAAAATGTAATAAGATTGGTCATAGCGCTGAGAGTTGCATGACAAAGACCGAGAATCGTGAGAATCCCCCGAATACTGTGCAGAAGACTATGTGCATATCCACTACTAGTCCTAATTCTAAGTTTTATAAGGATGTTTTGGTCAATAATGTACCTTTTAAGGCATTTGTGGACTTCGGAAGCGAAGCATCATTAATTTCCAAATCCAGCTTAAAAATTTTAGGCTTAGAATGCAACAATGCGATAACGGCTTTGAAAGGTTTTGGTAATGGTGTTGTGCACTCCTTCGGAAGTGTAACAATTGATATCACCGTTGACTATGTGTGTGCCCAAGTCTCTTGTCAGGTTGTCGATGACCAACTTCTTGATGTTCCTCTTTTAGTCGGGCAGACGTTTACTGAGCAGCCCCATGTAGTGGTTTTCAAAAACGCGGAAAAATTGTCATTTTTTGATGTAAGTACAGAATTACCCTTTGCACATGCCGAAATATCGGATGATATTGTTGTGAGGGTTAGGATAAATACTTATACGGAACTTCATGGGCCTGCCACGGTTAGGGCTTTCACAGATCCACTCATTGATGGCAACGTTTTGCTTGCTAATAAGGTTATTGGAAAACCTACACAACAATTTACCATTAGTGGTGGAGTCTATAGTGTGAAAGAGGGGGTTATAAATATTTGTTTGACTCCTATTATGTCTTTCTGCCGCCTACAAGGAGGCGATATTTTCAGCCGAGCCGTAAAAGTAAACGTAGTCAATCGTATCATTGCACCTTCACCAACATTGCTTGAAGACCCTTTGAGATCAAGTCAAATTGATGTGACCAAGGTTAACGTAAATGAGTCAGCAGATGAGCGACATAAGACGAAACTTCTGGAAATACTAAACAAATTTCACCACTGTTTTGCATCGTCACTAAAGGAACTAGGATGTACCAATGTAGCAGAAATGTCTATTGATGTAAATAGCATGACTCCAATTGTATATCGTCCCTACAGGCTATCCTATAAGGAGCGTGAAGAAGTTCGGCGAATGATAGATGAAATGTTGGAAGCTGGTGTCATTAGAGATTCTGCATCGGAATATGCGAGCCCAATAATCTTGGTCCGCAAGAAAGATGGAAAATTAAGGATGTGCGTCGATTACAGAATGCTAAATTCGATTACCGTGAAGGAACGTTACCCTATGCCAAATATTGACGATGAAATTGCTCGATTATCGGGACAAGCATGTTTTATAACATTGGATTTAGCTTCTGGTTATTACCAGGTTCCAATTTCGGAGAAGTCCCGGGCATTGACCTCTTTTGTTACCCCGGATGGTCAATATGAGTTTAATCGTATGCCATTCGGCCTGGCAAATGCTCCCGCTGTATTTCAGCGTATGATGAATAGAGTTTTGGGTTCAGCAAGGTATTCTGAGGCGACCGCTTATATTGACGATGTACTAATATATGGCAAAGACCCTGATCAATGTTTGGTTAGTTTAGAGAAGGTGTTGGGTTTGTTGCACGAGGCGAACCTTACACTGAATCTTTCTAAATGCGACTTTCTGAAGGATCGTATAGATTATTTGGGTTACGAAATTAGCGCTGAGGGTGTGAGACCAGGAATTAGAAAGATTCAGTGTGTTCAGGATTTTCCACGTCCAACAAACCAACATTCAGTGCGTCAGTTCTTAGGGCTCGTCGGCTACTTTCGAAAGTTCATACGAAATTTTGCTTCTCTGTCACATTCTCTCAATAAGTTGCTTTCGAAAGATGTACCGTGGACATGGTTGGATGACCAGGAATCTGCGTTTCAGACCCTCAAGGCTAGATTGGTTGAGAGACCGATTCTGGCCATTTATGATCCAGCAGCTGAGACAGAACTCCACACCGATGCGAGCAAGGTAGGTGTTGGTGGCATATTATTGCAGCGACCCCATGGCACTCATGAGTCTTTTAAACCGGTCGCATACTATAGTCGGAAAACGTCTCCAGAAGAGAAAAATTTCCATGCCTATGAACTGGAGACGTTAGCCGTAATCTGTTCTCTAAAGAAATTTAGAGTGTACTTGCTTGGTCAACATTTTAAGATAATCACTGACTGTAATGCGCTACGTTCTACATTCTCGAAACGCGACATCATTCCACGAGTAGCACGGTGGTGGTTACTAATGCAGGAATTTCAGTGTAGCGTGGAATACCGCCCGGGAGCCAGAATGTCACATGTAGATGCCTTATCGCGTAATCCGGTGAACGATGACGAGACTAACAAAATGTCAGAATATTATCCATCGGTGATGTCCATTAGCAACGAAGATTGGTTGCAAACTTTGCAACTTGGTGATACGGAGCTATGCAGGATAAGAGATATACTTACCTCGGATATTGACGCTGATGGATTAAAATATATCAGAGACAATTATTTGATCAAGGACAACAAATTGTACCGATACTTGGATGGTGACAAAACCAATATTCGCTGGGCAGTTCCGAAAGGCGCAAGATGGCAACTTTGCCGCATGAACCATGACGATATTGGCCATTTCGGATCAGAGAAAACGTTAGATCGTATCAAAAAGTCTTACTGGTTTCCTAAAATGTCACGTTTTGTGAAAAAGTATGTCGGGGCTTGCATTGAATGTGCGTATGCTAAAAAGAACTCTACGTCCAAGGAAGGAGAGCTACATACGATTGAAAAAGTGGCGATACCGTTTCACACTCTCCATATCGACCATTTGGGTCCCTTTGTAAAGTCAAAACGGGGAAATAGTCACATTTTAGTCATTGTTGACGGCTTCACGAAATTTACTTTCATAAAGCCAGTGCGCAATACTAAGACGCAGACTGCTATCAAGGCTTTAGAAGATATTTTCTATATTTTCAGGAACCCTGACCGAATAATCAGCGACAGGGGCACGTGTTTCACATCACATGCATTCAAAAGATTTTGCCTTGAAAGGGGCATAAAACACTCATTGAATGCAGTGGCCTGCCCACGCGCGAACGGTCAGGTTGAGCGATACAATCGCACGATTCTGGCATCGCTGACAGCTGAAAACCTAAATCGCGACGAAAAAGAATGGGATGAAGCTGTAGGTAAGATACAATGGGGGCTAAATAACACCCACCAAAAGACCACGGGCCGATTGCCCGCAGAAGTGTTATTCGGCACATGTATGAGCACTGAGATGCACCCCTTGCTAAATGAAATTAGAGTTGAAACGCAAGAAACCAATGATTTGACTAAAATTCGTGAGGAAGTTAAAAACAAGATTGACGTTGAACAAAAGAGACAAAAGAAATATTATGATAAAAATAGGCGTCCTGCTCGCACATACTCGGAGGGAGAACTAGTTAGAATTACTAAAACATGTTTTAGTAATGATGGTAAAAGTAAGAAGCTTCTTCCTTCATACATAGGACCCTATCGAGTAGTGAACATTTTGGGTAATGACCGATACAGAGTAGCTGCTGTACCTGGGCTGACGGGCACAAAGAATAAACGCAAAACAACTGTCGCTGCTGATCGCATGTTGCCATGGGTTCATGTATCCGCTCTAGAAATTGACGAATCCGATTCCAATGAGGAAAGTGATAGTTTATGTGATGAATAAGAATATGATACTTTATTGAACCAAATTATTCATTTATATCTCTACACTATTTATATTGATTTACATATTATTTGCAATTTCCTTAAATTAGTCATTTTACATTAGTTGCTTTAAATTTAATTATATAAGGTTTTACGTAGACTATTTATTAATTGATTAATTATATTTTAGATTTTCACCTCTTCCACAGCCTGTAACATAAATTTTGAATTTATTAATGCAATAGGCGATATTGCCCAGTAAGGAGTATACTTTCGTTATTGTTATTATTTACGTAATTTCATCAAATCAAATTAAGTTACTTATATCGCAAGGTTATATACTTTAAAACTGTTTTCGTTCGATTTAAATCTAGTTTTATGTACATTAAATCTAACAGTATATGAATACATACGCGAAATAGGAGGATCGTGATACTATAAGTGCATGGATAATTGTAAGTAGATAGCGAGAATGGATGGGTTCGCATCTACACCTTTTTTGTAAGTTGCCGAGAATTGATGGGTTCGTGCAACTATATGGATTTACTGTTTTCATAAGAATGGATGGGTTTATGAAAAACTTATTTGCAGTCCATGTAATGATATACATTTTATGTCTCATAATAGCTTGATGTATAGTACTGACATATTTCTCATGATATGGAAACCGGTTATGAATAATTGTAAGTGGATAGCGAGAATGGATGGGTTCGCATCTACACTTATGTTGGAAATTACGCGAGAATTGATGGGTTCGCTTAATTACGTACACCTACAGGTTACAATTTTCATAAGAATGGATGGGCTTATGAAAAACTTTGAAATTGTGTAAAAATACTTACGTTCCGTAATTACTTGATTTGTAGTATTTATTTATATTTTTCATTATATAGTTACTGATTAGCAATGATTGTAAATCGCGCGAAAATTGACGGGTTCACACAACCATAGGAGTATTGTTGTTGTTTTTGACAAGGGATGTGTCTATGTAAAACAAACGTTTTAGTTTGACGGTTGTAATGTAATAATACTTTGGAATATAATAGTGATTACATTTGTATGAGTAAATTTAGATTTTTCATGTAATGATTACTTATTTCTAGTTGGTATAAGAAAATTGTTAACCTTTTGCAGTGGAATACGCCGAGTGTTAGGTTCATACTGTGTTCGTACATGAGGACATGCACGAGATCAGGATGGACGAGTGTTAGGTTGCAGTTATTTTGCACGATTTAAAATTATAAGTTTGCAACACTGGCGAATGTCACTGGAAAAAGAAAGGATAGGACGGAGGCATTGTGTGACGAGACGAGAGGCGAGAAGGTTTGTAAGGAAAAGGAAGGAATAAAAGTGATCGATAGTAAACGTAAGGAGTTTTATTATAATTACATATCGTACCACTGGTAGGGATTCCTACGCGTTTGTTCAGCAAGTTGAGGAAGCTAGACTTCGACGTGTTTAAACTTTTTCTTATGAACCTAACGAGCCTGTAAAGAAACCAACCCTATTGCGTTTTTAGGTATTTAACTTTTGTAACTATGATGAATAATGGGGTGGTCGTAACTGGTTGATGACTTCATCTCAGTCTGCCGTGACCATGAAAACTGTAAGGACCCGAATAATTTCTTTGTTTGATTGAAAAAAAAAACAAATATACGAATTTACAACGAACTCTAGTTACTGCATTTATGTGTATTTAAGAGAATCTACCAGATACTAGATCATTTAACACCACAGTGGTCCAATGGTTTTCATAATGGGCGCTGGATGACGAGGTCTTGGGTTCGATTCCCAGTAGGATCAATTTGGGAAAACATCTTAATTGTTTCTGGGTGTTCCGGGAGCGTCCTGGTGTTGCTCTGGTACTCATAGTCAATGTTGGGTAACTTCCCGTAAAATGTCAAATAGCGGAATTTTTTTCGGAATAAATCCCGAAATTAGAGAAATTATAACGTATACTACACGTGTTCTATTTAGATCAGTTGATATAAAACAATAATCATTGGTATAATTTAAAGTGCTTATTGAATACAGCGATTGTCTTGTAAAATTTCGAGGTCAGTTGTTTTTTTCTATAGTGAAAATTTTAGGAATCGTGTTTTCATACCGTATACTAATCAGTGAATATCCTCAATTTTACTATATATTTTTTCCAAATAATTGATTCAATACTTTCACTGTCATGCGGAATTATCAAAGCCATTTGAGGTTGTATTGACTCTTACGGCGCGCTGAGCGCCCGCTTGCGACGCCTCCAAAAAGTCGACGTCTCTCACGGCGTAAGCAAAGTAAACGGACGGGTATTGCTCCCCAACAACATTTCTTTGCACCCGACTTTCCGATCACTAGAAAACATAACATGTACTCCATTTTGATCGCGTGCCTACTAGAGGGCACTAGGTTGTTGCTGCACCCGGACGCTACATGGGCGAAAGCGCTGCTAATAGCAGAGCTTTGGGAATCTAAGTAACTAATAGATATATTACCTTGTGAAAGAGTTCGTCCTGGGTAGTTCTGCCATATTACCTATTTCTGCCGCCAAGTAGTAATGTCAGCATTACTGTGTTCCGGTTTTGAAGGGTAAGGGTGCTGGTGAAATTATAGGCACATGGGACTTGACAAGTTTTGTCTCAGGGTGACGGGCGCAGCAGTTGTACCCCTCAGATCTTTGCAATTTAAAGCTCTGAGGCGTGTAGCTTACCAAAAGGCGCACGACTTGTTCGTCCCGTCACTTGATATTATAAAAAAAGCCTATAAAATGTCATCGGCCGAACTAGTAAAAAATATCTATCTACACACATATAGCAACCAATTTGTTCTATATGTTCAGTGTGCTATAAATACTTGCAACAATTTTCCACAACACGAGAGAATTCCCATAAAACTCTCATTTACTTGTCCTCATTCTATTGCATCACAAGATATAAAATCTTATTTTGTTGTTGAGAGCTGTAATGGAGTTATAAAACGTTGAGACTGTCACACGATTCGTGATTCATGTTCCCAAAAAAAAACCGACTATTATCATAGAATTCTCGATGAGGGTCGAATGAAGACCTTGTTGTTGTTGTTGTGTTATTTATATCAACGATCGTTTTATGACTGAATAGGTCTGAAGATCAAAAAACTTATTTAAAAATAATAATAATATGGAAGGAACAGGGAGTTTAGTTTCAAGATCAATGGCAAGGGCACGGAATGATTAAATAAACACGATCGCGGAAAATATATACACCTAGCCAGATAAATATTGCTGTTTGGTTCAGGATAACTGCTTCGTAATATAAAGGAGACTTTATACAAACTGCCTTCGCGGTCGAACGGTTACCATACTGGTCTGCCACACAGAGGGCCCAGGTTCGATTCCCGGACCGGGAGAAATATTTGTATAGCCTGCATTTGTTTCTCTCGTGAGATTGGGTATGATTTGTGGTTGTCTATAGGTATATGTGTATATAGCACCCGCGACATAGGGTTTACCTAGTGCGGGGCTATGAGTATGTGCGTTATTTATATTTATTTGTTTATTATGCACATTTTATACATTGTCTCACGTTCCGTAAGATAAATTATTTTGAAGCAACATAAAAATAAAGCTTTCACAGCCCAAGTCAAAGAATATTAGGAACAAGACTGAAAGCAAGCAAACAAATTTTCAAAATTTTTATTTAAAAATAAATTATCGTAGTAAAACTTGCACCAATAACAACAAAATTTTGGTTTGAAAAACTTGAAACCGTAACGCGCTCAAAGCTTGAATCTTAAAATAGGTTGCTTAGAAAATACAAAATTATAAACTACGCGGTGCGATACTTTGACCTAGGTATTAATTATCGGTTGATACGCTGGACAACTTTCGTGGGTTGAGTAAACGTCTAACTCTTAAAATCAACCAACAGTCAATTTTTACAGTTGCTGTATTGTCAAACAATTGACTTCTCAAGACAATCTTCAAATCCTATACTTATCCAGTATTCTCATACTACAAAAGCTGCCCAATGTCACATGTCATATACTCACAATTCATACATTAACATAAAACTGAGATTCACTCTCATACTATTAAATTGCATAACTCAATTCCACACACGCTAAAGTTAACAAAAACACAAACTTACTTTCTCTGTAAACACTTAGGCTTAATGAAAATTGCTTTATTGAGTCCAAATAAAGCGGGTTATTCACCATTCAACGTGTTATCCGATATTTCCGCACCTTCGAATAAGTGCATGTACGTCTCAACATTTAGGAACACCATTCAATCCTCTTAACAGTTACAAACAGGTTTGACAAAATTCGAGCAGTCTATAAAGACACGATATATTCAAACTAAATTGCAAACGTTTAAATGATACTTCACTTACTTTGACATAGGAGCTTTTAAAACCGTGGACCTTACCATGAGAACTGAAATCTAATAGAGACTTATTAAAAAAAATAAGGTGTTCTTATATCTGTAGGGTTAGCACGGTAGGGCGCGACATGCACAAGCGCGACACAGAAGTGCGAGATATTGCTATTTTATCGCGCTTTATATCGCTCTCGAGCAAGTCGCGCCCTACCATGTTATCCCTACTGGTCACTTTAATTTTCATAAACATTTATACAAAGTTACGACAACTGAAATTCACTTACTGTAGGTACACGTATTCCATGCATAATTCTATTTTCCTCTTGAAACATTTTATGTACCTATGTAAAAGGCACGGCGTACACTTTTATGAGTATTTACTAATTATTTTAACTTAGCCACAAATAGTATGTGTTCTAATTCTATAGTTATGTAGTTCATAAACTAAGTTTGTCAGAGCTGTGTGTAAAGGTCCTAAGGTGTGTCAATGCTATATATTATGTAGGAAGCAGCAATTTCCCTGTTCAGATGAAGGCGTATTATGCAATGAAAACATGGACGCAATGAACAAAAATCTGTTAAATCCTCTTATTATCGACCAATCCTCTGTGAATATCTGCCTTACTCCACCAGTAACAACGTATCGATTTTTATCGAAAGTTAACATTTGCTAAGTCGAGTGTGCAATAAATCGACCAATATCAAATTATAAATTCACAACGTGAGACTCTGGTGCTGAATTAATTAAAATTTATTTTGCTAGGACCGCCTCGACTTCTACTCTAACTTTTTGATCCTACTTGAAAATTGCTTAAATGACCTAAATTGTATTTATTGATCTTAAAATCTTCACCCATCATGGACATTACGATTGCGACGAGTTGATGTTTAATTAAGTACCTAAAGACTTTTTGCAATGAGTGCCAAAGTGCGAATTCCAAAATTAATTGACTGTACAAGAAACGTCGTTTTTTATCACACTTGTGTGAAAGTTATTCATTTATTTCTAAGCTTCACTATAATATTATACATTTTTAAAATTGAAAATTATAAGGTTACTATTACAATAGTATATTAAGACAAGTATGGTAACTCCATACAAAACAGCAGCGCGGCTTGTATGTGTGCACGCCCATCGCGCCGTGTACGGACGTACACATTCACATAATAATGAAAGGCGCTTGTGACGACCAGTGCTTTCCAGCGAAATTATGCAAATGTGTGCATCCGTACACGGCACGCGGCGGGCACACACACATACAAATTTGTCTTATTATACTACGCTATTTACTGCGACTAAAAGCGGTTTGAATATTATATCAAGTTAATTTTATTCTGTACATGTAAATATTGCATTAGTGAAGTGAAAAGTGACTAAATGATATGACACATTTAACTGTAATAGGTAAGACCCGTAGAAATTAAGTTGAGACGTCGCTCAAATAAAGCGTGGCGTATACACGTATGGTTTCACTGTTTCACGAGGTTCCACAATTTTCGAAACACGTCCGAGCGAGATGTCAAAAACTTCTGCAGGTTGTAATTTATAAAAAAATGGTGAAGTCACACAGCACAATCCTAAATTCAACTGAACCGCTCTGACAAAATGTACAGGATAGCTTGATATAAACTTTATTTATATTTGTTATAACGTTCCAGTTTGTGTCAATAATTATCAAGCTGTGTTTGATCTACAATTGCTGTTGTATGTCATACAAAATTTCCCTATAGCTATTTATTTTAAAGCCATTTATTTTAACGTTATTCGAGATGTTTGTACATGTCCTCTATCTGGGGTTTGAAGTAGTTTCGTATCTCGGGCCGCTTTGCCTTCATTGTCGGCGTCAGTAGGCCGTTCTGAACAGAGAACGGATCCGGATGTAGGTAAATATCCTTCACCTGGGAAAACAGATTGCTCAGTTAAAATCATGCATACTTACGAAATAAAAATTCAATTCGGAAAGTTTGAGTTTGCATAAAATTACGTAACTTTACATACATACATATCATCATACCTGTCTCCCATCCCATATCATATATGCCCTTTTCTTCTTGGTACTTTAAGCTCGGTCTTTTTAAGCATATCCTCAATCTGATCGTGATATGTACGCCGAGGTCTGCCTCTCCTCACTCTTCC
This sequence comes from Hyposmocoma kahamanoa, assembly GCF_003589595.1. Taxonomy (NCBI): domain Eukaryota; kingdom Metazoa; phylum Arthropoda; class Insecta; order Lepidoptera; family Cosmopterigidae; genus Hyposmocoma; species Hyposmocoma kahamanoa. The sequence goes on from NW_020653853.1 coordinate 9,326,839, forward strand.
ATCCACATTCGCTCAATAAATTTGTGCTGTCAATCTACAAACATTCATTCTTTCTACATGATCAAACCATCGAAGCATCCTCTTTCTATCCTGGTCACTACATCATCTTTCATAAAACAACGCTCTCTTTCTACTCTATTCAGCAATCAGTCTCTACGACTAATAACGGGCTTATTGCGCAAAGCTCTCTTTCTACAACATTCACCTTACTTTCATGTTTTTTTGCCATACCCACCACTCAGCCACGTGCCACAGCAGTGCTTCTACAAGCGCCTAATTCGAAGGCGCCCTCACTATCATACATTAGAGTTGGGACGAATTATACTATAATTAAGAAGATGACGTATCTGCGATTATGTAACCATGTCAAAATCTGTGGCATTATTTTAGCATCTGTTGTAACTTTAAAAAACTTTATCCCGCCTATCTTACCTGTTCAAAAGTCTTAAGTCCAGCTTGTTTGCCCCACTGCAACATGTCGTCCAAGATGACCTTCTTGACTTGTTCATTCTCGCAAAGCTGCGAGAAGGTCCCCTTGATGCCGTTCTCCAGCGCCCAGCACTTCACGACGTCCACGTCTGGCACCACTACTGCTACCACACACGACTGAAATATTCAGGGTCAAATTTAGAAATGCTACTGTGGAACTATTAGACAAATTACAAATTGTAATTAATATCATTATTCTCTTTCTATTCGTCTTGCGTCTATTTTTTTGTCTTAATTATATCTTACATGAAACGTTATTATAAAATAGAGAGACAATGCGAACCAGTGGTTAGTAACTTAATGTAAGCTGACTGTAAAAATATGAACAAATATGAACTGTTTCTTAATTTTCTTTAGTCACAAAATAATTGAAAACTTCTTGGGGATATATTTCACGATTCAAAAATCTTTAGGGAGAAAGAATGAAAGAGAGTGCTTCAACAGAGTCTTCTTGGGAAAGAGTTCCGAGATGGTCTCCAAATTCCAGTAGAATATCGCACCAGAAAAAGATGAAATATAAAAAAATATCTTACCTTCAGTGATTGGCCGTGCACGAAGACTTGCTCAACATACTGACTCCTTATGTAAATGTTTTCTATTTTTTCAGGAACTATGTATTCACCTTGCGACAGTTTAAAGATGTGTTTTCTTCTGTCAATAATTTTTAGGGTGCCATTCTGAAAGTATAATTACGCACTTAATATATTATCTCTTCCAGAAACGACCAACTGAAAATTGACACTCAATATGTCCTGTACCTTATCTAAAACGCATTGTTAACTTTACAAAACCTGCAGCTGAAAGTTCAATTGAACCAACGATTCCTTATCAGTTCATGGTTCACGTTTTACCATTTGATAAAATTACAAGCACATGGCACTTCTCAACTTATGTTTCAGGGTGACGGGCGCAGTGGCAGTGGCCCTGAGATCTCTGCGATTTAAAGATCAGAGTAGCGCTGCAACCGAGGAGAGTGGAACAAAAAGACAAGACACATTTTACTTGTACTTCTTTTTTAATGCCAAACAGTAATTCTTGTAAGTACGTTTCTGTGAATAATTTATTCAATCTAAACAACAACCGCTAAATTCTCCTTTAAAATAGGTACGTTGCAAATGCACGGATCTGAACACAATGCGACAAGTCCATTCAATCATCAGAAAAACTTATCACCAGACGCACGACTTATTCGTCCCAAGCGATCTTGGCGATCTACCAAGCGATCTTGGTATCATAAAAAAACTACTCACCGGTAGCCATTTGCCAATATCTCCGGTATGGTGCCAGCCGTCCTGGTCTATGACTTCCTTGGTCTTCTCAGGCTCCTTGAAGTAGCCCTTGAAGACATTGGCCCCCTGCACGCATACCTCGCCGTGACCCTGCGCCGCGTAGTATTCCATTTCGGGCACGTCCACAAGCTGGAAAAAGCCGCGAAATTGGACAAGTAACTTTTGATACACTAACAAAGACTAAGAAATAAAACTAATAGTATTAGTATAAACGATATATATATCGTTTCATTGCCTAATGACATATTTATATGACTGGTGCCACGTAACATTTGTAAACAACTGACATCCATAAAATGTACGTTCAGCTGAAAACCTATGGTAGTACTAATTTCATCATCTTTTATTATGCGCACAGCACAGGAATGGAATTCCCTGTATGCGACTATTCTTCCGAGCACATACAACGCGAGCATCTTTAAGGTGCGATTAAATATGCATCTTCTAGGCTAACTCATTCTATCGCAGGCCCCATCTTTGCTCCAGGGCTAAGTAGTGGTCAAGAAGTAAAAGGCTTTTTTTTAAATTCATTTACATAAAAAACCTTTTATGTCACCAGGGACTTCGTAATATTTGTCAAGTGCCCCAATGTTGGATCCGCAATGATCTTTAGGAGACTACTGGGGATGACACCAGCAGTGACGTAGCGTCCGTCGATTTTTGCTTCCCGGGGCCAACCGCCACATTTGCCGCCCCCTCCATTTTCACGGTTACACAAATAGTTCGTTCGGGCAGGGTCGGCTTGATTTTTTATTTTTTTTTCGCCTGCCGTCACCACCTTTGTGTTGTTCAGGATATCGTTTTCTCAAGTAGTGGAATTTATTTTCTAATTTTAAGTAAAAATAATTTCGACTAGTTACTAGTACCGCCGTCCCATTCTTGTGCCACTGGTTGACACGTTTTCTGTTCAGTAGCGACGTCTACTTTTTACGTATTACAAACCATGAAATTCTACTAAGTCTACGCGCATCCGTGAACAATGTTGACGCTCTGAAGCAACGTGGCAACCCTAATAGCGCTAATTTATATCTGTATAACCCAACCCAACCCAATTAAATCCAAAAATTTTGAGAGATTCTGGTTCTCCATTATTTGCGATTTTTACTACTTCTTCAATTATTTCAGTATGTGAACCATCCCCCCACAAGACAGTTTACATCCTGACACGAAATGCTGTTATTGTTAGCTGACTAAACATGGTGTTACTAAAAAATGGTTACGTACCTTCACTTTACAACAAGCGACGGGAGGCCCGACGTGTTCAGGGACGTGATCGCCCTGAACCGTTAGAGTCACCGGTGCAGTGCACTCTGTCTGCCCGTAACCTTCCACGATCTGGTCAGCAAACCATTTTTATCATTAACAGAGTCCCATTTTGGTGGTATGATACATCATACACAGTTTCTACCTTTATGGGTATTTTTGTTTTAATACCAAGTGACGGGACGAACATGTCGTGGGTCTGGTGGTAAGCGACACGCCTGTTCGTAACAGTTGCAGTGCCACTCAGAGCTTTAAACCGCTAAGATCGGAGGGGTACTGCCACTGCGCCCATCACTATCACATAAGTTGACAAATCGCATGTGCCTGTAAATTCGCAGCACATTATTGCTCGGCGGTAGAAATCGGTAATCCGCCAGTAAATATGAAGTAGCAGTCTACTTCATATTATTTATTAACTGAATAATTTGGCTGAAAACTTTGCATTTCATCTGTGACTATTTTTGGTACAGTACATTTATATCGGAACACCAATAAAAACCTCAAAATAACCCAGTATTTTTGTAAAACACTGGTCGGTTATTTTTCTTTTTTATTTTACAATTTTGTCGAATTTAAAATAAAAAAATAGTCGACTGACATTTTTTTCCAAATTCCTAGTTCACTTCGAGTGGTTCAAGGTTGACTTTGCGTTCTTGTAAATAAAAATTTTAACAATTTTTTCTTTTCGAGCCCTTTCCAGGTCCCGAAACTTTGATTTCTTTGACAAAACTCGCGATTTAAGTCCAGAATAAATATCCGGAATAGTTTCATTTCCTATATGTAACAAAGGCGAAAACCTAAGAACTCAATAATATCTTCTTTATAAAAAATGTAAAAAAAGGATATCGATTAATTTTGTTTTTTTTTTAACTAAAGGGTGAGTAAATGGATGTTAAGATGTTTATTTCTTTAAATATAAACGTTACAATTTCATATTAACAATTTTTTGCTCCTCTAAAGATGCCATTTGTGTGGTTAATGAGATGTGACAGCTTATGAAATTTAAAAATTAAATACTCAGCAAAACAAACTAAAGGGCAAATATTCTCTACATATCTCATAAAAAATATGACCAAACCATTTTCATAAATCTACATTTTACTAGTTAATTTCATTCAACGTTATACAAACACATAGCCTTCACGGTCTGGAAAACTTTCAATTCTGAATCTTATTTTATTTTAAATTTATAAACATCGATAAAGAAAATCTAATAAGTTACACCCAAATATCCAATCATCATAATCTACGGCAAAAGTTATAACACGCGATATTCATAAAACTTAAATTACAACTATAAAATTTGTTTTACATCTCCACAGCTGTAAAATCCACTAAACTGACGAACAAATTATACGTGAGATCAAAGACTTTCTTAGGGATCAAGGAAGTATAACACGTTTAACTTATTTTTAATAGTTTTTATGAAGAAGACTCATTTTCAACCGAATACATGATAAAATAGGTTGAAGATATTGTACGAGTATAATATAGAAACATCAATAAGGCCGTTACAATCCGATTGGTTCGAATATTAGTTTTCCTATATGCTGGAGACACGTGGACGCTGCGTGAAATTGAGAAGAAGAATAAAGATGTCCTGGAAATGTGGTGTTGGAGAAGAATGTTTGGGTATCATGGACATAGTTTCGTACAATCGTCTCCATACTCCATAAACTCAGCATCAAGCAGTGTCTGTCTATTCTGATACAAATTCGCATCTCGAAATTCTTCGGCCATGTCTCAATATGTAATGGTGACTCCGCAGAGTGTCTTATATATTATAGGTATAGTAGAGAGCACTAGATCAATAAAAAAACTGCAGTGGTCCTTTGCATGAGTGTACCAAGGAAACCACCAACAGAGAGCAATGACGAGATGTCGTGAGGCAAGTTATATTTACATACAAACGTACTCCGTGTTGACAACGGCCGCTATGTCAAGAGTGCTACTGAAACGAAGAAGATTACAGTAACTAAAACGTAACTTTCAGTTCGAGTTTCGTTGCTTTCGGTACTAATTTGATCTGATTTCACTACAAACATTACCTACAAACGCCGACGAAAATAAATATACACAACGAACTATCAAACAGGGTCGTCTCTAAATAAATAAACAACTGTATCTCGCACAATAATAAATTATACCATCGATAGTCGTAAACAAAGTTTAAGTCCAAAACCAACAATGCTTGATTTATAGACTGTGTGCTAATAAAATAGATATCGATATAGATGTAGAAATATTTAGCAGACATTATTATACGAAATGGCTTTCAAATGTTATGGGTGGAAATATACCAATTGCGAGTTTCGGTTGGATCTCAATATATTTGTAGTTCTTCGTAAATCTGGAATATTCCAGACAAAATTAGAAAATTAGTATGAAATATTTAATGCCGTATACAAAGGGACCGTAGTAGTCTCATCAAATTTCTGTCATAATTTCAAATTTGTATTGAATTGATATTCAATTATTTTTAAGTGAAATTACCCTACTATTTTGTTATAATTATTAATACTGTTCTACTGTTACTATTCTGTTTTATTATTACTATATTGGTTTTCTTCTCTTCGATAGATGCAAATAGTTTAATACGAAAAATTTGATGTCAACAGATTACTAAAATCATAACCTAACAGTAACACAGTTGCACATTATATGTGTCCCTGCACAGAAAAAACATACCCGGACTCTATCCTCGCATCGAACAACTTTGTAGTTGATAACTTGGCAACAATCCCTAAGCCTCTATGGCGGTTTACTTTACATCGTCGACTCAGCCACCCAAAGATTTAGGCCTTCCGGTACGCTACATATTTAAAAAGTTAATTAACGAATAAACCGCTACTCACCAGACATCCAAGAGCGCAGCGAGCAAAGGTAAGAACGTTTCCAGCAAGTGGTGCAGATCCGACGACCATGATGCGCAATCTACCGCCCATACCCTCGCGAACCTTTCGGAACACTAGCTTGTCCCATATTGAGTCTCCGCGAACAATTCCTCTGAAAGTATATATGTTCATTTTTATTACAATATAAATGCAGTTATCAGACTCATACATACCAAATGCGTAGTAACTTTGCGATCAGCTACTAAAATAAAGGTGTTCATCAAAGGCGTACAAGCGAACTAAGCGTATAAGCGAACTAAGAAGAACGCTAACTAAACAAAGGCATATCTAAAAATAGAATAGCCTAAACCTTGGCTCTCAGAATAAAGATTTCTCAAGAAATTTCTATACAAAAAACCCCACCGCATTAATACAGCAGGTTGCAAAGAAAACTAAGCACGCATCTGCAATTACTATAAAATTTTCCATGTTTATAATTCCAAATAAAAAAAATCTCTAACCTCTTCAATTCTGATTCCTTGGCGGAAAGTGCCATATTGAAGAGCAGTCTCTTTATCTTCGAACTGGAAATTTCGGACTGAGCCTTGTCATAGAGTCTATTTAAAAGACGCGGCACCGCTGGCATCATCGTTGGTTTCAAAGCCGTCAGATCATCAGCTAGTCTTCTGATATCTCCACTGTAGAAACCAACTGCTCCGCCTACCATGTAGAGAGCATTCTAAAAGCATAATTTCACATTTTACTTTACATCCTTCGGTAAAATCTAAGTAATTCTGAAAGGAACAAGGCCATCAAGAACATAACCAAAATTAACCTCTACAATTTAATAAATTGAAGTTACTAATCAATAAACGTTCTCACTTACTGGATTACAAAGCCTTACCTCACAACACCGCTCAAGCATGTGGGCTAGTGGTAGAAAGGAAATCATGACGTCATTCTTTGTAGGCCGATGTTCACCCAACTGCATAGTAACGCTGCACATAGAGGCTACCACATTCTCGTGCGTCAGCATCACGCCTTTTGGCATTCCAGTCGTGCCTGAGGTGTAGCAGATCGTGCAAATGCTTTCTGGTCTTGGAGGCTGCAATGTGAGAAAACATGTAAAATTATAATGGGTAAGGAATATTATTGCCCCGTCGCTGAAAGTGTTTCATAGAAAAATAAAAACCCGTTTTTTTGCAATTTCAATTGCAATTAGGTAAAAAGTAGTTGTTTGTAAAATAATTGTGATCTTAGAAAATGTAATGATCACCAATATCGTTTTAATTGGCATCAGTTCGTAAAATTCCTTTAACAAAAAACCTTTAGATTTATCATCTAACAATATAATAAATAATCAACTTACAACACAAGGATGATCCTTTTGTGCTCCTTGAATTTCTACGTCGGTGAACTTGAGTATTTCGACGCCGCGACTTTTGGCCCTTTGATGCGTCGACGGGGACACTTCCTTGATCGTGATCAACTTCCTCAAACATCGTGGAGATTGATCGAGCAACAGGTTTGCTTTCTTGTCATCTTCACATACAACCACTGACATTTCAGCTGAAAATTATTGAAATTGTTTAAAAAAACCGGTTTAGAAACAGAAGTCCCAAAGAAGAAAAATGTAGAGACTCAATAAATTAAAAACAAAATTAATTATTTTTTTTAACAAATAAAATTTGAGCGATTGTTGTAAATAGTAGAATAAGTATAATGAAAAGAATCAAATGAAATTGAACACAAGACAAATCCAATCAGGTAATGTTGAAGATATTCGATTTAGTACAAGTTGAGGTAAATCGAGACTTAAACTCACTTTGATTAACAATGAAGGCACATGCATTGGCTCCTAATGTGTCGTACAATGGTACAATGACCATTGAATAACAGTAGGCGGCTTGTTCTGTCATTATCCATTCGGGACAATTTTGTGAATAAATACCTGAAAACGATGACAAAGACGTGTTTAAAAGAAATGTTTCAAATTAAGTACTTCAATAAATATTTAAAGATAATTATCGGGGAACATACAAAATAAACATTGGGTCGTAGATGTATGCCGATAAAGCATGTAATCATGACATTTATACACAATGTATGACAATTTTACTCACCCACGAAAGTGTTTTGACCAGGTACAAGGCCTTGGCATATAAGTCCGGAACCGAAGTTTTTAGCTCGGAGCAGTGTCTCGTTGTAGTTCTGCCATACGTAGGGCTTGTTTGGTCCCTCGCGCCACCCGAGACAGTTGCCATTATCTGAAAGCGTAATAACAGTAATTAAAAATTTCATACATAAATTAAACGTTTTGCAAAATCAATTTGCCACATAATCTTAAGAAACAAAATGGCAGGATAGTCCAGAACTTTTGGGTCTTGTTTTTATTTCCAATAACTTCGCAAAAACATTAACTAAAAGATCTGACTACCACTAGTAGCATAAATTGAGTGTAACTGTGTTCCATAAACCTGTTGGTGCTATTAGCAATGTTTTGTAATACGCAGGTATTATCGTATTTATCGCTAACGAGCGGAAATGTGGAAGGAAATGGGGTGGGTCTAGAAATGTGCCTTGGGGCACTCCCACCTCGTTGCACTTGAAAATATTTTCTGAGTAATTCGACCCCTTTTATTTATTTTATGTTATGTACAAATGTACCAAATAGGAGTATATGAATGTAAAAAGTGATGAGCCAATATGAAGTAACTATGAATGAATCTGTTCTTTAATTAATAGAAATCATTTAAGTGAATGGAATGCCGTAATTGTACTCACTAGATTCTCTGACTCCTCTGCGGAAAGTTTCGTAAAGTGTTCGAGTGTCCTCGTGAAGATACCGAAGATATTTGCCATTTTTAGCGTCTTTATAAAATTTGGACACGCGAACCATCTCAGGCCCCTGAAAACGAAACAAATAAAATCAAGTTACAGAATTGCAAATTTTTGTACTGAGTAACATGTAGGTAGGTAATACCATTTTTGGGTCACCGTACATATTGAAACCTTTTAAGGCACGGGAAGCTAATCAGTTCTAATTGTATTATACCCAGTGTCGTATTCACATTGTCTATACAAACTGAACAACTAAAGTAATATTTAGTTTGACATAAAAACATTGCAAATATGCAGAAACAAAAGTGTTTTGAAACTATGGCAACAGAACGGAGCCTTCAAAGTAACGTAAAGTCACTAAAATCATATGCAAATAACTCTTCCGTTAACCTAATGACATATTTGTCCTACTAACTCCGAAACTTGAAGCATGAAGCACTCTTACACACTACGGTATATTATTATAGTCTGGCATAATGATAAATGGAACAAAGAACGGGTCAAAGTCACTAGTGGGAAACTAACAATGTTTCGCCAAATTGACATAGCATGAAGTGTTATGTCATTAAGATAATGGTCAGAACAAACGATGTAATTGTAGGTTATGGAGTCATTCAACTGTGAATACATAGTTGTTTAGTTGATCCTTTGGATAAATGAATGAGTGAATGAACTACTTGGTCTGAGACTGATAAAACGAACGTTGGTTTCATTTATGCGAAATTGGTGAGCTGCCTAAGTTTAAGAAACAAATTATGAAGGAAACTCAAAGTTTGCCTAACTTCAAGACTTGCTTAGCTCGCCATTTTTGCTTAGTCGAAGTCAAAGTTAGTTTTATAAATCTCAACCTTACACTGCGTAATATTATCTCCAATTAACAATATTGCGGTAGACATAGACGTAAGAGAGCAAAAAAACGTCAACAAAGTAATAGTAACATCCGTTATGAAAATACTCGCACGCTGTTTTATAAAATGTCGTATCTGATTTAGATGACGAAAAACAACTTACGAAAGCATCGTGTCACATGATCTTGAATTTTAGTAACAAGGTTAATAGGAAATGTGGTCAGTGTAGCGACACGAAGCAGAAATATGTAGCCGCCATGTAAGCGCGTATTTATAGCGTACCTTTCTGACATATACATTAATTTGGCTGTTCTATTTCTGTTTTCACTAGATACCAGAATATAAAGAATAGATTGTGTAAATTTGACTTAGCAGATTTTAATATGAGTGTTTTCTATAATCGAGAAAAATTAATTTGCTTTCTTTGCCAAATTTAAAAATCATTTCGGTCAGTCGCATTTTTTAAGGCTAAACATTTTCTTTTGTACACTTCATAGTAGGGTTTTTAGTCTCATTACATTTCCGCGTCCCGGAAAAAAAAGACTTGGTGCGATCTTGGAAATCCCGGGTAAAACGAAACTTTCGAGACTATTCCAAAAGTAGGTTTCCATCCTTATAGGTTAGATATTGAGGCAATTAAAACATAACATTTTAATCAAGTCTTTTATTAACTTACAAAAAATAACTGTGATTGTTAATTTTTATAGTGGGTACGCAACAACAAGGGGCGTTTAATATCGGTTCTTCAATCTCCACAGATTAAGTTCCACTCCGCATTACAACTTCCATGTGACTAGAATAAAAAATACTGTCAGTTTAGTAGATTTTTTAACACTGTTTAATTAACTACCTCCAAGTCCGAACGGTTGCCATACTCGACTGTCACGCAGAGGCCCTGACTTGGATTCCCGGACCGGGAAAAATATTTGTATGGCTTACATTTCTTTGTCTCGTGTGTTGGGTGTAATATGTGATTGTCTATATGTGTGTCCATGGCACCCGCTATGCAAGGTTTCCCTAGTGTAGGGCTATAAGTGTGTGCGTTATAAAAAGTTATAAAAGTGATTTAAAACTCAAAAGTCTCGACATTTACGAAAATAACAAAAAAATGTCGAGATTCGAAGTTTTCGGGACTGAAATTCCCGGTATGAAAGCTCTAGTTCATAGCAATGTACATTATATTACTTAATATTAATAGCCATAATAATATAATAAAAAGTTAATGTACAAGTGCTTCCGTTCATAAACATGCGTTGACTAACACTCATTAAGAAGGAGGCTACTTCTATAGACCTGTTAGCTAATTAATCTCAAGAAAGCTTCAAGAGGGTTTCTTGGTAATACGCAATAACTAAAAATATGGTGTCTTTGAGACACTTGACATTGTAGACACATTTAGCCAGTCACTATTTCCGCATACCCGATCTTGAGCTCTTCCAAAATATTATACGCTATGTTGTGATAAAGCAGCGAATGGTAAGCAATAACCTGTAGTAAAATCATCTCCAAATAGATGTTATTGTCACCTACTCACTCATCAAAACAACTTTGTTGCACAAGCTAATCAGGAATGCATTACATTGGCAGCGTTCGGATATATCACACCAACTATCGATCATACTCGTATGTTTATTTTGTTTAATAAAGGACTAGACATTAAAAACACAAACGATCATAGATAAATAAACATTCACGATCATGGGATATTTTGAATCGTAATTGCTTGTATACGTAATGGTGATGATTGTAATGATATAGTGGAGACGTTGAAAGCTAATACTAAATTACAACTAAACAAAGACACGTGCTACTCATCAGAGAATATGAGTGATGCGGAAATTTGGCAAATTTTCAGAAAATGTCACGGGACATTGCTTACACAGGGCTACTGCACTTTTGTTACGTAAATAACATTACGTTGATTTATCGTATGTATTAATATAGATAAGAAATAATTCGAAAAAGTTTATGACAAGTAGAATTCATTTACGAAGACGAAGAACGACAATGTCTTTGACACTACCTTAATTGAATAAAGCAAAACTAGTCATGAGAGAGGAAACAGTTAGGGGACAGAGTGACTGAAAAGTGGAACACCCATAATAAACCAATAAATAGCTTCGACATTCGTTTTCGACCTCACAATCAAGTATTAACTACCGTCACGTGAACGCTAACTAACAAATGCATTCTGTAAACCGGTGACACCAAAATATTGACATATACAAATTGTGAAATTATTCAAGACAAGTAAATAAAGACCACATCGTTAACTCGACTGTATTTTATATTTGGGCTTTAAGGTCAATAAACCGAAAATTTAATTCAATTAAACAATCATTATTTGGAACAAAATTCATAAAGTTCAATAGACCTACAAACAAATGGATATTTTGGTACAGCTATTTGGAATTCGTATAGCCTATGGTCACGCGATTACGATAGTTAATATTACGATCTATTATTATTTTGTAAGTGGATGAAAAGCATGCTTTCAGAATCATCCTCGTATACTGAAAAGAAATCAAAAGAGTTTCTTAAAATAACAACGCCGCGTGTTGTAATCCCTCAAATATACACAACATTTTGAATTTTGTCATGTGATTCATTTCACACAGTTTGCCAAAACTTTTTAGATGCCATAGGATAAATATGTTCTGGCCTCCCATTTCAAATTTATTCAGCATTAAATCATTAAACTGTCGCAACCCCTAAAACAAAAATTTGATATATAATAATTTGCCCTAAATCAACAGATCATTTTATTTAGAATTTTCTGTTACTATTGTTAAAATGTGACATCTATAATGAATGCGTTGTTTCCGGACCGTGGAGTAATTACTCTAGTAAAAAAGCAATAGCTGCAACGTGTTTAGTGTTTTATTTAATTATTTCACTTTTGCCGTGTATAAAATATTATGTCAACATTGTAGAATAAGGTTTACAATAAACGCTAACCTAGTACAAAACAAAGACGTCTTGCTAATTTAAGGTAAAATGTTTTTGGATCGATAAGATAAAACTTTCTAGAGTTTGATTCTATTTCCCATCGGCCACATTTATCTTCGACAATGGGTTTCTCAATGTTCTGAATCTAATTGTAAACTTTGCCAACAGCCGAACAATGTGTTTAACTGTTGACTATCCCTCTACCTTTAATGACATTGGTTTACATTTGGCAAAATCACGTTGCATTTCTTACGCAATGTAAACATTGGCTTAGAGATTGTCCGTGCATAAATTAATTTAAATCACCGCCATTGAAAATTAATTACAATTACAGGAGTTGAAATGACTTATTTCAAATGGAACCAATTATTTTGCACGGTACAATTTAAAAAGGTTTGATGAAATCAAAATTGTTAAACTTGATTGCTTGTGCAATACGCACAAGCAATCAAGTTTAATAATTTTCTAAAAAGTTCTTACGACCCTGAACGCAGTCTCATCATTGATGGTTATTTTACGACACCAAGCTGAGGTACTCACTTTAAGGGCCTCTGATTGTTCGTTCAAGTTTATCGGAGGACGTATCGGAGTGACTCCGATGCAGCAATTACAGCAGGTCATGTTCACTAAGTTTTAATATCACTACAAAATGCACTATTTCAGATTACTCTTAATAATGCGGTGATGCATTGCACAATGATCATTCTTTTAGCTAAGTCGAGTCTTTTCACTTTTCGCGTCACGTGAACGGAGCCTTCGTTAGTTTCGATTATTTCGAATGTTCTTGACTTAGGTATGATTTGTGACACGTAGGCAGCCAAGTTCGAGAGACTCGTCACTTTCGCTAGAGACGTTTGGGAACTGACAGGAGAGCTGCGAGCAGGGCTGCTAGTGGTACAATGAGTTAAAAATACCGCTCGAAGATGCGCTCTGCCAACTCTAGAGCGGCGGCAATGTGGATTTGGGCAACTTGATCTTTGATACGTCGATATAAAGGAGTTCGCTTTCGTCATATTTGTTTCAATTTTATTTCAGTTCACACACAATGTCATAATAGTAATAATCATAATATACTCCGTCAACATTCGACCCAAATATCTAATATACGTACAACACATAAATGCATTGATTTTATTACGGTAATCTCCATTTATATTAAGCCATAGTTTTGTAATACCGAATTGAAAGTGGTATCTAAAAACATGTGCTTGTGTACATGCCTATAATTAGAAATAGGAATCCCAAAGACAATGTCATTTGTGAAAGCAACAACCTTTTAAAGTTCATAGAAGTTTCTTAAGACCTAATTTATTCATATTATCGTTCGACAACTGTTTCGATAAGTAATAGATGTTATCGGTTGTAAACACCAAAATATCAGGTAACTCTTAGGTTTATATTAAAATCTGATTAATATACCACTGTCGAATTATGTTCTTGACTGTGAATATACTATAAGTCCCTTACTTACCTATTTACTTATTAGGTTCATTCCATTGACCTACCAAGTTCATTCATTGTCGCGTCTGGCTTATCAATTAGCAATCTGTATTGCTGTTTTTGAATAGATGTCTAGTTAATGATTCGTCACATTGTTTGCGCGCATTTCACAATAACTCACACATTTAGAATTAACTTCAACTTTCCGGGAATTTGGAAATGAAACTATTTTTTCGGGTCTAAATCGCATATATTCGTTTTTTCAAACAAACTAACGTTTCGAGCCATTTACAGGTCCCATGATCGCGACTGACATTTCTGGAAATTTACAAAATCCACTATCACGTCACGTTTTGTGTAGCAAAATATTACTCGCCCAGAAATAATATCAAGAAACATCATGAGATTTTATAGATAGATAATAATGCAAGATGTTGGATCAATAAATGTGTTAAAAAACCAAACGTTACAGAATGATTTAACCACAATGGCATCTGAAAACTTACCGCTTCAAGAAGACTCTGCTCATGGAGTGTGACCAGTGGCTTCTCGGGCTTGGGCCTGGTGCTGAGGTAGAAGGCAGATGCCGCGGCGACACCAGTCAGCGCCAATGCACCCGCGGAACCTCCGACCATCCATAGGTACTGATCAATTTCGCTCACTGATGGCAATAGAAAGACGAATATTTGATAAGGGCAATAATATTAAATGAAATAGATTTATGCTCACAATACTAAACTCTAATGTCTAATGGCATTAAGTCCGCCATTTGTACAGTTTTGTGTGCAATTAAGTTTAATAAATAAATAAATAAATAAACCAACAAACGGATTAAATATCACATCTCACATAGTAAACATTCAGTTGTATATTAACATATAAATGTATGTACTTAAACATAAAGATGGAATAAACTGATCTGTGTAAAAATAAACGTTTCAACATTATAACGCGCCTAAAATAAATACCAAAGCTGACATTAACACTACTTACTAAAGCTTTAAATAACATACAATTTTAATCCTTTCACTATAAGACAGACAAAGTGGGCAACAAAATTACTAATTATACCTGACAGTAACTCGAATGACAATTTACTGAGTCATATTTACACACTGCCTGATTAATAGCTCGTTAAAAGCAAACCAAGCAATGTGATTATAACGGGTCTTTTAAATTTTGATCAAAGTATTTGTTCGTAAGAGTATTTACGATAGTGAACAGGAAATGTTCTTAAATTTCCTAGGTAAGAGAATGCTGAAAATTTTCGTATTAATTTGCATCTTAGCACTAGCTCATGTTCTCGTAAAAAAATATTTCTTTGTAATTGGAAAAAAGGTTGGTTTACCAGTTCCTAACCATTGTATTTCTCTAAATAAGGAAATATCAAAACGACAACTTTCATGCGGCCAAGTGACTAGTTCCTGAACTATAAACTGCACGCTGCAGCTAGTTTAGAAAGTGGAAACTGTGGGGCGCGTGCGCCGACAGACGTTCACATTAGCGCATAGATTTCTCGGGATTCTCTCGCGCTTTCCACTGACACACTTTTACGTCTATGTTTACTGTGTTTCTGCCTACTGAGAATATACAAGTGCACATAACACATAGACAGATATTATAGACTTTGATGTTGTCTTTTAATAGAGTTGTAAACACAATGATCTTGACTGTATTAGAATGTAGGTCAAACAACTCAAAACTTGAATGAAATTAGGGACAGGGCAATCTGAGTCGCAAAAGTCAATGTCGAAACCAACTCATTAGAAGGGCTCGTATAAGTAGTATGAAGGTAACGTTTAAGGTCGGTTTGCCCTCGATACCTTGACGATTGTGCGGGAGGTACTTGATTTCAAAAGTTAGAACCTTGATGCTCAAATTTCCCTTCATTGTAGATTCATAAAGCGTAACGGCCCTTAAAGGCCCGCCTACTTTTACAATAATAGAAACGGCTCACTTTAATAATAGTATTATTATTAGAAGCCTATAAGCAAACAAGTCAAGCTCGTATTAAAGTCAGTATCGGCTTATAACGATGGCGTTAATAATTCACTTTTCAATCGGACAAAGTACAGAACCCTACGATATTGAAGTTTAGGTACATAATTACTAGCTTCACATGTTACTTCTAGACCAAGTAATTCGTTTTAAATTGGTTATTGATCGGTCCATTTGAAAAAGAATATTAATGACCTGGCTTATAAATTGTTATATTTTGAGTTTCACCGATTACTTACAGCTATTGCATTGATTCCACCAAATCGTTTTCTCCTTGTCGTTAGCTTCAGTCTTCTGTTTTTCAGTCTTCTTCAATTTCTTCTGAATTTTGCGACATTTTTCCTTAATACTGAACTCAGTTTTAGCACTTTCCACATTCCCTTTGTCCTTCTTAATACTAAAACCAAACCTTCCGCTGCCCATTTTATTGTTTTTGCACATGACGTTTAATATTGAATTATCGTCGATGCATTACCATTTTCTTTGTTGTTATATTTCTAGACCACTACACGTGAATTGGTCAAAACGTTCAAACTTCTCTAATTACGGCCGACATCGGATTGTCGTAAAGATGTTCGATATCGAATTAAACTATAACGGAATGAATTGAAATTCATAAGGCTATAAGGTTTTATGGAGTTATCTTGTAAAGATTGGCCTTGTCAGTTCATTAACACGATTGTAATCCATATCTATAGTAATCCAGCTGCTGATAACTGTGTGGTCAGTGAACCGAAATTTTAGAAATAAACCAAAGTCCTGGCAAATTCTGATAATTCCAATAGTTCACTAAAAAATAACTTATTTTTGTTGATAACAAAGGACAAAGAACCTTTTAAAGGAACTTTATTCGCTTTTTTATTTTAGACACAATTGTTCTTATACTAGCTAATATAATAAATACTCGTATATGCAAGTGAATCATTTCTTCGTGAATAATTTAATTTTGCGAGTTGAACGATAAAGTACTTATTTATTTAGTACTTTGTTATTATTCCGGATTTCCACAACATATAGGTATGTATATCTATATACATATTTCTATAATGCTGTTGGCAGACGTGTCCAGGGCTTTCTGAGCCATTATCCCGACCCTCGGCACGGTCACAACAGCTGGCAATATTTAGCCATCTGATTCATATTTACAAAACAGTATGCTTATATCATATCCCGTAACTGTTATTGATAACAACAGCTTAGCATATTCCAACTGTTGTTGGTAAGATGGAGGCTTTAGTGTTTAAAATTAATATAGTAGGTATTTCATTATTAGTGTCAGAATAAGATGCTTGGAATTAGAGTTCGGTGGATCCAAGTATAATTGTGTAGTCAACGTTTGTCCGTCCGTAAGTCTATCAGTATGTTTCAGCCCTTTTACTAGCTCGTTAAGGTAATGAAATTTGGTGGGAAGTGCATTAATGACCCAAAAACAGAAATGAAAAAAATTTATACGCTCGATGACGATGACAAAGTGGAGTATCGGTATGTAGGTGAATCGAAAATATTATTGAAACCACGTACGGTAAACGCTCCGAGTCAGTTGTGAGATATGTATGGCCAGAGTTGTTGTTAGTACGGTCGACACTTTCTAGACTGCATTTTTCCATTGAGATATATAAGAGAATAATGTATCGATGTACGCTTATCGATATTGTTTTAATATTTATCACATATTATTTAAAAAAATTACGTGTCTTCTTGTACTACAATGATATTTATATTCTTTAAAATCTGTATGTTTTAGTCATTGACTTACAAATAAATGGACGACGGGTCTAATACAAAAACCACGAAAAAAAGTCCCAAGTCAACCTATTTAAACGTAGTGACATGTAAAGGAGTATGAAAAAGCTAAAACGTTGAATTTAAATTGTAATGTCATCGCAGTACTGTCTAATTTTGCTTGCTTCGCTGTCAGAAGAAACAAACGAAGACTAAAGCGTGAATGACGCTCTGTATACGATTTTAACGCCCTATAAGTTGGGACACTTTTTAGCGCGGACCCGACGTCCATATAATTGTAAGTCAATGGTTTTAGTATACAAAACCTATAAAGGTGAAATTACCTAGTTCTAGTTGCAAATATAAAACAAAGTTTCTATATTTCTTTTAATATTCACGGTAAAGCACACGTTGTGGAACCAAGGTTATTCACGTGCAGAACTTATATCGACATTAGTAAATGGAGATGGCCATTTCTGACACATCAACATATCAAATATACCAATAAACACATTTGTTGACATTACACCTGTGCGGTCAAGTCGCTGACATCAATGACATTGACAGCTAATCAAAAGAACACACACCCGCTTTCTGTCACTGGTTTGGTAATCCATCAATCGGCCAGCTTAATAATACCATTTCCTTTATTTTAAGAATTATAATTTATTTATTTAATTTTTTAGGGCTAACAAACCAATCATCACTAAAAACTCCGATTATGAACCATTGTTACGAAACAAAAACCTCGCAACTATTCATACTTTAAAAATTTAATGTGTGTGTGAATATGTGTTTGTTAGGGAGTGCGTGACCCACACACGTGCGTGAGTACGTGTGTACGTGTTTATCCTGAAAATATCACATTTTGGACAAATCGACTTCATCTCTACTCTTCAAATTTAGATTCCGATTCACATACAGATTCAACAATGGTTTCCGATTAACGTCTTCATCATTTATCTTTATGACCCAGTATCGTGATATAAAAGGATACAATCTCACATTTAAAATGATATTTTATTTATATCACAAAGTTAAACGACCTGAGAAATATACTTACGTACGCAATCGATTGAGGCTCAACCTTTATCATGAAATGAAATCCTTATTTTCCATTTCAAGTAAATTGGCAGCTACAAAGATAATGTAAGTAATATTACACATTAATTTTTAGTGTTTTTGTTTTTATTCGTTGTACAGTTTGTCTCAGACTTAAAATATCGTTTTAAACGGGCTCGATATCATATTCATATTGCGTGTAGGCGGATTCAGAACAAACAAGTACGGCAGACTCCCTAAAAAAAACTACTAGAATAGTACTATAATACTCTAGTCCAGTGTATCAGTTCGTATCAATTTTAGTCTTATTTTTTTAATGGTTTCAAACAATAGACTAGACAGGGGACATCGGATTGTAGTGTAGGTTCTTTTAATGTGTGCCTTGTATCTATGTTGCGATGTTCTCGAATTTTTTTAGATATTTTATTGTCATATATATATATATATATATATATGAGTATGTGTGTGTGTGTTATTACATTTTTAGTGTATTCTTTATACATTATGGACTATGGCAGAATATCACATTTAATTTCAAATGTGAACAATTTCTGACAATCAATTCGACTTTTCTCACCTCAGTCACAATTGGACAGAAAACCATTACCTTCCCTAACAGTTATTAACGGTAAACTCATGGCAAGTTAACCCGGATTATGGAACATTTCCGTCGTTTACTGCTCATTACTTGTTTCATTATGAAGCATAACTCTATTAAGTGATATAAATGTCAACACGTAGATATAATAATATTAGTGTTGTAAAATTCGTATACCTAAATAGAAAGATATAATCTTATATTACAATCTATGACTGCACCGTTATTGTATAACAACTTTTTATAAAAAAAGACCAAAAAACTTTGTGGAATTACATCTTTTTTTTATAACATCTAGTGACGGGACGAACAAGGCGTGCGCCTGATGGTAAGCTAAACGCCTGTCCATAATAATTGCTGTGCCACTCAGAGCTTTAAATCGTAAAGATCTGAGAGGCACTGCCATTGCGGCCATCACCTTGAGACGTAAGCTGACAAGTTCCATGTGCCTGTAATTTCACCAGCACCTTTTCCCTTCCAAACCAGAACACAGTAATGCCGACATTACTACTTGGCGGCAGAAATAGGTAAGGCGGAAGTACTTCCCTGAAGGAACCCTATCACAAGGAGCTCTACTGCTACTAAATTTACCTAATCAACAACTATTTGCCAAGTTTTATTAAAATAGGTTAACGGAAAGGGGGTGAAATTCAACAAAACCGGATTCACCTCCTAATTTGCCACTTTAGAGTAGAATAGAATAGAAAAGAATTATTTATTTCGGTCCATGATCCAAAATAATGTTAGTAATACAGTTTTTTTTTTAATTCTAATGAAATGCAACGTCTAGACCACTACCCTACACACGTGTAGTTGCACCCAATGCAGGTGGTAGGGGCAGTCCAGTCTGTTGGCAACAACGGCTAGGATGCTATTAGCGCCGCCGTGCACATGCATCATGAGTGAAGCAGCTTTCTTGCGCAAAATGGCATGAAAGCCATCTGTGTGCGCCTACGTGAACATGATGCACTAGTGTCGCGGCAGCCCCATTAGCTTTAAGAGGTGAAATATTTTTTTCAAATTTGAATGGTACCACTACTGAGGTACCCACTTTTTAACAAAAAAGAATCATCGAAATGGGTTCATAAACGTCGAAGAAATCGCCTAACATACACACACAAAAACAAATGCAAATTGTGGATGAGACTCGCACTAAGCCGATTGAGCAGGCGTGCAAAAGAGGAGGCCTATACCCAGCAGTGGGTGTCAACGGGCTGAGATGATGATGACGATGAATAGCTATATAAGTGACGGAATAATACGTACCTGCGTATGTCTAGTCAGACAAACGATAACACTTATCGAACACGTAATCTATTGTCATAGTCTAAAACTAAATATTTCAAGAATGATTAAATCCACCTATTATCCGCAATCCGCATATTCTTTATTGAAATGTTTATCAATATGGAGACGATAGTGTTTCGCCAATTGATTCATATTCGTTATCTGCAAGTCACGTGACTCTAAAATTGGTCGTTGACTTTCTAAAATAGTGGCCTAACTCAAAATCATTTAAATCATCAGGAAAATGGTTTGAAAGAAACTGAAACGTGTCTGCCGCGCAAAATTGACAAATCGTAGACCACCCCAAAGTTGTGATGTTATTTATTCTATCCAATAAAAAGCTTGGAATCCCATTTATAATAAAATTTAGAATTAATTTACTTTTATATCCCCAATCCAACTCCAAATTCTTTCACAATTCTTTTACCGTAAGTGCAGCTCGTATGTGGAATAAACTACCTGCTAACTTCATGACAGTCCATCGGTGGCATCTTTCAAACACAAATTAAAAGAGCACTCCCTTGTCGAACGCGTTAGATAGTTTATAGGTTACATATTTGTAAACAAATAATCTGTTATTATAATATATATTCTGCTTATGTATGTCTTTATGTATATAAAGTTCATGTATGTGTGTATGTCTGTCGCATGTATATTATTATCATTTATATTTTATTCACATTTAAATTTAAATTTTGTTGTACAATAATTAGTCCCGCAGACTTCATTTTTGCACCACGGCTAGGGTTGGCTGGAAGAGATCTCTTATAGAGATAAGCTCACCTTTGTATATGTCCATTGTAACGTGTGTTTCATGTGTATTTTCTTTGTACAATAAAGAATATTATTATTAATTTAATAAATGTCAGTTAATTAATTTACCTAAAGTATGAACGTTTTTTTTTTAATATGGACATACCCATTTCGTCATCAATGCGTATAAAATTCCTTTTTTTTATGATGTTTATTTCCTAAACATTCTAAAAAATTGGTTGCCTCAAGTTTATGTTTAAAATGGCTACAGTATTTATATATGTAAGTACTTATAGAAACGACCGTAAATATACATTCATAATAAATTTAGTAGCAGTAGAGCTCTGTGCATGTGTTTCGGGTTTGAAGGGTAAGGGGTGCAGGTGAAATTACAGGCTCTTGAGACTTGTCAATTTATGTCTCAGGGTGACAGGCGCAGCGCCCGTGTCCCTCAGATCTTTGCGATTGAAAGCTCGGAACGGCACTGCAACTGCTATGGACAGGCGTGTCGCTTAACACCAGACGCACAACTTGTTCGTCCTGTCACTTGGTATCATAAAAGAATCTGTCTTCGTGGCCGAACGGTTAGCATGCTGGACTGCCACGCAAGAGGTCCCCAAGAGGTTCGATTCCCGTGCCGGGAGAAATATTTGTATAGCTTATATTTATTTCTCTCCTGAGTTTGGGTGTAATTTGTGGTTGTCTATATGCATGTCCATGGCACCCTCGATGCAGCGTTTCCCTAGTGCGGGGTTATGAGTGTATTCGCTAATGAATATAGATACTGTAGGTAGGTTGTTAAATCAATTCAAAGTGCCCTTTATGTCTGGCGCGACTAGATGGAGCTTACAAAACCTACATAGAGCGGTCAGTGTCTACGCAACTAATCCTCTCAGAGAATGTGCGAAGCGACGTGACCTAATAGTTACAAAGTACTGAAGCGTACTGACCTGCAGTCATATTATGCTAGTTGAATGGCTGGTTGGTATACAAAGAAATATAAAAATGTGTAGGTATGTGAGATAATAGCTGAGAATGGAGAAAGCAAAATTGAGATATATTTTCTGCTTATCACACTGAAAAACAATGTTAACAATAACAATGTTAAAAACAAACCAGTTAGGAATATCCTAGTGATGCAACGGAAGTTTCACGTAAATATAAACAGAAACAGAAGCGGATGTATCGGACGTTAAGGACGTCTAAAAAGAGGGACGCATGAAAGGAGCTTTCCCGCAAAGACATACGCATCCTAGTGCGTCTGATTTCAAACAATTGGCGAGTACCTTGCGTCGATTGGCTAACCGTTTCCATCACGACGGCAAACATATGGGATATGTTTGCCACTGTTCAGCATGGCGGCTACAAGTGGTGTGGTCTGTTTGGCTAAGGCCTAGGCCGCGATAATATAGTGTATGCCATCTACTATGCTATGTATGAATATGATGATGAATATGATGATACTATGTAAAGAAGATTACGGGACAAACAAATAATAATAATAGAATAATAATAATATCATAGCCCCGCACTAGGGAAACCCTGCATCGCGGGTGTAATGGACGCACACAAAGACAACCACAAATTACACCCAAACTCACGAGAGAAATAAATGTAGGCCATACAAATATTTCTCCCGGTTCCAGAACCTACACCGGATTTCTGCGTGGCCCCGTAACCGTTCAACCACGGAGCCAGTTAATATATTCAAAAATTCATAGGCAACTATCTACCTTCTGAATGCGCAAGAGTTTAATAAATTACAGAATCTATAAACCACACCCAATCACTCATAGTGTTTAAAGGAAACAAGTTTTGAGTTCTTATGAGGTGAGTTTAGGAAACAAGCGTTAGCCAAGTTGCATTAGTTACGGCGGAACTATAAACTACGAAAATCGATCAAATAGTTTGCGATTAAGCATACTTTATGATTTTGAACTAAATTTAAACGTTATTGATTCCGATTTGTAATATCGACATATTGCGATAATTGTTATAATCGGAAGAAAAAAATGTATACTTCGCTGTTTGTATTTTTAATTTGAACTTTATGAATATGTAATAATATGATTATATTGTAATAATATTATTTCGATACCTGCTATGAACACCGCGCCAATTTTATTTTTCGATCATTTTCTGTTATTTTTCTAAACAGCCATATTTATTTACTAATACTATGCTCCCCGAATTTTGTGAAAAAAAAAATTAATGAACCAAAAAATAAATACGGAAAAAATTAAGATGACATAGTGTTGAATGAATGTATCGATTTGTAATTTTTTTTTGTTATGACATCTAGTGACGCGAACAACCTAAAATAGATATAGGAAATATATATATGGGAACGACCGTGCCTGTCATTTCACTAAAATAACCAAATGCAGTATTATTAAGATAGAATATAAGAATTATGATTGTACATACATACATATACCTCACGCCTGTTTCCCATCGGGGAAAATAACAAAATATGGATTATTTTTATCTGAAATAAATTATATTATTATTATCTATTTTAGACTCTCGCCTCTCCCAAGGCCTAAAAGATTAACGTTGAATTATTATTGTTATATGTTGTATTATATAGTAATTTATCGAAGTCTTAGGTTTTCGCGATTGTTACAATTAATTTAATAAATAAATATGTGGTGGTTTGCATTTATATTAGACATTACTGGTTAGTGATTTTATTAACTCTGTCAGCCTTGACTAAGGACTTGCAAAGGACCCGAAACGTTCGTTTATTTAGAAAGACAAATATACTGCTTATAAATGTTTTTTAAATGTTTATAAGCATAATTTGTGTCTTTTATTCGATAGTCCCTTAACTTGTAACTACTTTTATTTACTTCGCCAATGCTGTGCGTGTTTGTCTTAGGAATGTAAATTTACTGCTATTGTAATATATGTTAACTTCAAGCAATGTCACACCTTGCATTCTGTAGCTATGCCATAAATAAACAAAATAAAATATTGCTGTGTCCTCCCTAACAAGGACCACAGTTGTCTCCATAATCTCACATTAAGGATGAGACCAGACGAGCATAATTTTATGAGTTTCAAGTCCCGTTTTTAATCGATTTCAAAAAAGGAGGAGGCTCTCAATTCGTCTGTATAGTTTTTTTGTTTGCAATTGTATGTTACGCGATAAATCCGGATAGTTTGTGAATTGATTTGGATGATTATTTTTTGTTGGAACGAGGGTACCTCAGTAATAGTCCCATTTAAATTTGAAGGAAATATTCCACCTCTAAGGGTGGCAAACTAGGGGATGAATCAATCCGTTTTCGCGCACTTCCCGGTAACTGATTTCAACAAAACTTGGCAAATAGATGTACTTCCACGAACTTTTGAGATCGATTTTTTTGAATCTCGTAGTTTACGTTCGACTGAAATTCGGTCGAAGCGCCAGACGAATCTTTTATTGCTTTTAAGCGTTTGTGCAGGTGTTTGTGTCGTATAGTGTAATGGATCATTAGATGATGTTAAAATATGATAAAGAAACTAGGTACACCAACTCAATATGGAAAGAGTAAAGAACAGACGAGCAATTTCATAATATGAATATTCAGATCTATTTGTAAAATACTGTCACTTGCCAATAAATGTTTCTTTCACTTTCCTTCCCTAACCCCTCTCTCCACCCGTACACGCACGTCACACAGTGCGACCGATATTCGGCCGTAATTGCGCCCGTTAATCGACAGACAACTCATTTTGCGTCGTCGTGTGGCACAAACCGGACATTTATATGAAACCCAAAAGCAGCGTAATATAGCTAGTCAAAAAAACGCGACTCACAACTGACAAGATTGGTTATAAAACCAAGAGTGCACTAGAGAAACGCCAGAATCTTAATCGTTTAAGATTTTGACTTTGATAATATTTTTTAAGAAGAAAACTCGTTCAAAGAAGTTGTGAAAACTATGGTCCCTTCTTTTTGCCATAAAAGGTAGCCGAATTTCAGACTTACGTATAAAGTCATTGTAAAGTTTCTGTTGAGTATTTAAGTACATGGTTATTAGTAAAAGACTAACAATCTCACAGGACTGCATTATTAACACAACAAACAACAACTAGTTTTTATTGCACTATCTGAGACTTTTTAATCTGTGTCTAGTAGTAAGGTTTTAAGTTGAAGAGTGCAAGCTTCCTCTCCGACGACCCCCATCCCCGCTTCTGAATTGGTATTTACGCTAGCCCTTTTTTTGTTACCGCACATCATCACCATTTATGAGAAATTTATTTAATTTCTTTTTGTACGAAAGAAGTCATGGAACAATAGTTTTTGTTTATGATGTTAGTAGTATAGTACTACAAGGTTGTTTAGTATTTAAGGGTGCGTACAGATCTAGCGAATGCTCCACGAACGCGCTGCATGTGCGCTGCACGCGCGCTGCATGTGCGCTGCACGCGTGCTGCATACGTGCAATTAAATACATTTTACATGGCGTGCGAACGGCATGGGAACACATCGCGCTACGTAAAGCACGTGCGCAACTCGCAAGCCTTTCGCAAACAGGCACATTTGCGGCGCATTCGCCAAAGGACTTGTACCGAATTAGTATGGAGTTTGGTACTTTATACCCAGAAAAATTTACCCGCTTCAATTTTTTTGCTAGATATAAGCTTGAAATAAAGAGCTTAGCAAAATAATTACAATAATTATTGTGACCTGCATTTTTTATTTATTTATTTAAAACTAAAGTGTGGTAGATGTGGTAAATTAATTCCAGCAACACTGCGATACTAAAACAAATCCAAAAAGCAGCAACACTTAAACTCTAAAATATTCAAAATCATAATTCTAATTGGCTAAATAAATTGCAATAAAATTTACTTTGACATCTGACGTGTCAATGTTTTTTATGGCATTGGCCACTGGCCCATTATCCAAAAAATTACATAAAAATCCATTTCGTGGGTTTGTGTTCCGTTTTACTTTACATAGTATTAAAAATCCCCAACTATTTTCTGGAAATTGCAGGTCAAAATCATTTGTTTTTTAAATCATACTTTCTAGATTTTGAGAGCTCTTTACAAAAAACCAGCTAATAGCCTGGTTAAATTTTCCATTTATTTTAGTACCACTAAAGGAACAACTCCTTTGTACGCACCCTTACAAATAACCTGTATGGATTTCCATAAAAATAAACCGAAAGGTAAGGAAAAATATATTTTTTTAAATTTCAACTTTCAACATATATACATCATACATAATATGTATATATTATATACAACAACTGCCTCCGTGGCCGAACAGTTACCATGCCGCGCAGAGGTCCCAGGTTCGATTCCCGGGCCGGGAGAAATGTTTGTATGGCCTACATTTATTTTTCTCGTGAGTTTGGGTGTAATTTGTGGTTATCTATGTGTGTGTGTCCATGGCACACGCGATACAGGGTTTCCCTAGTGCGGGGCTATGTTGAGTGTGTGCGTTATTATTATTATTATTATTTATACATTATGCAATAGTCTCGCCAACGACTATTTTTACCACAATAGTTATAACAAGACCATAAACACTCTCACAGAGGCAGGATTTCCTACTTTCTTGCAGAGACTAAATTACGACTACGTATTGTATGCTACAGTAAGTATAAGTATTAAAAGTTTATAGAAGCCAATATGTAAAGCCATAGTTGCCTCATGGTTAGACCTACCGCCTCTCAAGCAGACGGCCGAAGGTTCGAATCCGGGATCGCACATTTGAGTTCCGTAATTTACGTGCGAAATTTAATTCGAAATTTGTCATGAGCTTTTTGGTAAAGCAGGAAGCCTGCATCGAAGAAAGTCCCCACCCTAGGAAAACGTGTGAAGTCGTCACCTACATTGGGGCAGCGTGACTAAGTGCTAAGCAGTGGCACTATAATATAGGTTATTATTATTATTAATGTGCGAATAGTCGAAGTATATTCTTGATAAAAGAAATTTAAAGAAACAAAAATCAACAAAGTTCGAAAGGATTATCAAACAAAGAGATTTATCAAAGAAAGAGAAGACAACAAAGAGAGATAGATAAGTTACTTTTAAAAGGTACAAACAAATAATTTTATTATTACATACTAGTTTTCGCACAGCGACTACAACCCTATCTAATAGCGAATAACGGCGATAAGACACTATCAAAAAAATTGTACCTATCACTTGTCTGCGCTTGATACATCCTAAATAAATTAGATAGGAGGGAAGAAAACAAAGCGCATTCTATAACACCGGTCTACGTCGTAAAGCTCCTGTTTATAATGCACATTTCAATTAATGTGTTCTACTCGTATCACATGATAAATAGACGCATTTGTTTACAATATTCCCATCTGATATTCAGCATCATGTGATGCAAACAATATGTGAACCTATGCATGTATGTCATTTAGCAAAGGCATGCCAATCAGCTGTTCTGCATTGTTTAAGTATTAGTAGTAAAAACATCACAATGAACCTATTTTTTTACATTTTATTTTTATAGTAGCAGTAGAGCTCCTTGTAAAAGAGTTCGTCCAGGGAAATACTGCCACCTTACCTATTTCTGCCGCCTAGCAGTAGTGTGAGCATTGTGGTGCTAGTGAAATTACAGACACATGAATTGAGACTTGTCAACTTGTGTAGTTGTGCATCAGAG
Organism: Hyposmocoma kahamanoa; assembly: GCF_003589595.1. NCBI lineage: Eukaryota > Metazoa > Arthropoda > Insecta > Lepidoptera > Cosmopterigidae > Hyposmocoma > Hyposmocoma kahamanoa. Next base: position 9,354,837 of record NW_020653853.1, read on the forward strand.
TGACGGGCGCAGTGGTAGTGCCCCTCAAATCTTTGCAGCTCTGAGCAGCATTGCAACGTCTAAGGACAGGCGTGTCACTCGCAACCAAACGTACGACTTGTTCATCCCAAGTTCATACCAAAACATGGTATCATCAACAAAACTACGTAAGTCATCTATCACGAACCATAAAGGTATAATATTTTTATCACTGCCTGGACGAGACTAATTGGAAAAATGATTTTTTCCAAATTGTTTCTGATTTGAGTGTACTGAATAGTGCACCAGAGTGAATTCCGTTGATTTGGTATTCGTATTAAAGAGAATTCCTTAGTTTAAGTCCAGGTAATTGTCGTGGTACCTTGGCACTTTATTTATAATCGCAACTTTGCAAAAACGTCCAACACTAATTAGAAACATGGTAAAACAAGAAATTAAGTCTCACAATTTGATATAACGGAAGACGGTAATTGGCAATCGTGTTAAACTCACACCGTCATTTGTGTTCGGTATTAGCCATCGGCTACCGGTTGGACGGAACCCAATAAACTACTGATGGACACTTCCGATATTGAACCATTCACACTTAACGGTTGTTCTGACGTTTTGATCTGGTTCACGAAACAATAAAATTACAAGGTGTCACCGAAACTCGTTCAGGTGTCATCACCCTCGCATAATGCTATAGCATTGAAATAATAGTGATGATATTACGGTAGTTAATCAGTAACGTAATCCATATTTCGTACCCCAGGTATAATAAAGGTACATAATGATCATACGTCAAAGATACTTTTGTCACATGGAAGTCATAAAAATAATACGAACATGAAACCAATTACGTGTAGGTGAAATTTTATACGCGTCCTATATATGCACAAAAAGTTGTCATTGTGGCCTTATTACATCTAGTGACGTGCCGTACAAATCATGCCCCTGGTGGTAAGCGACTCGCCAATTCATACCAGTAGCAGTACCACTCAGGGCTTTAAATCACAAAGATCTGTAGAGCGTTGCCACTGCGCCCGTCATCCTAAGACATAAGTTGATAAGACCCATGTGCCTGTGATTTCACCACCTTCTCTTCTAAACTGGGACGCAATAATGCTCACATTACTGCTTGGCGGCATAAATTTATAAGGTGGCAGTACTTCCCAGGACCGAACTCTTTTACAAGGAGCTTTACTACTACAAAGTAATTGCCAATGCCTTGCCTCAACTCAGTAGCTGAGGAATATTAATGTTTTCTATTACATAACTATCCAGTCCGGATAGTTATAGGAACAAATACAACCAGGATTGTAAGCATACAGGCAACCGATTGAAACATAGCTAGACATGTACAGTCACTGTTTCTCTTAATAATGAGTTGATTGATTTCTAAAGTTAGGCAAAACCTGGTTACAGTTTCAAAGTAAGATTGAGGCAAGAACGCACGGTCAACGAACTTTCGACACCGTTGATAAGGTCGCCAATTTTTTTTGCCAATTTTTTCCTCACTTACAGTTAAAAAGAGATTTGCGGTCATGTTGGACCGTTTTAATTACTTTATAGTAACTCCGATATAATAAAATATACCGTTAATTGAAAGTGATATGATAAACGAGACAACGATCTCCAGTTAGGTTTTGTTGCGGTTGCCAAAGCGTCAGTTTGGTGAATTATCACCATAATAAAAGATTGGTAACAACCTGTGGTGTTGTTATAGGTTAGTGTGTAATTAAATAAAGATTACGAGGATTATGGGTCTCATTCGAGGAGCAATAAATGTTTAATTGGATTTTTTATACCGTACCAGAAAGTTATCGTAAAACCTCTTGTCTACAAAAAAGATTCAAATGGTTTTACATATTTCGTGAGAATATGATCCAGGGACAGAACTAAGCGAAAGTAAACAACATCCTTGTAGAAAAGCGTGTTGTTACTACTCATTATCGTTACCGTTTGCATAATTTCAAGTGTTCCAATGCAAATTGCACTATTACCATTGTATTCGCGAAACCACGGCGCACGATTAACGTGAAAACGATTACTCACTTCAATATCTGGTATAAGAAACAAAGTTAGGAATTTATGATTGAAAACACTGTCGTTTTTACATAAGCAACCAAAAACAAATTCGATTTATTATCTAACATCTTACTGGACAAATATAGATAGTGGCAATTAAAAACTAATACAGTTACTGAATAGCACAATAAATACATCTATTTAAACTTTCACCATTTTCATACATTATTAGATTTTAAATTTGGGACTTAAACGTAGGACTGGGAAGAAGGGAAGTTCCTTCGAGGCCATGGACGTTGCAACACGTCCAAAACGTCGAGGTAAATAAAATATGTTTTTATACACTATTAAGTCGGGACTTAATAGTGTATTTCAAATGAAGTCAATAAAGTTGATAAAAGGAGGAAAAATATTAACGTACAATCTGCATAATGTATCATGTATCATTGATGACTATGTGTATAAAGTATCATGTATCACTGATGACGATATTTCTGCTTACCGCATTTATCTAACGTCGGTATAAATAATACGAGTCATATTACCACCTTGATATAATGTTCTACGTTATCCACCTAATTTCTGGAACCGACAGTGCCTCCATAACTATTATTATACAAATGCATTTCCTAGGCGTTGCGCTCGCGCATACGAAATAAGACACCTACGGGCAGTGAGTCACGTATGCATGCGCGATTTATCTATTTACCAATAATCAATTTTCACGAATTTGCTTATAACACACATATAAGGAGACTTATAGGATCCAAGCCCTTGGGACTGAAACAATCAAATTAAAAGATTTTAGAATTTTGAATCTACGTATGTGTATGTAGAAAATCATAACAAAATATATGAATGAACATGTCTTGCATTCATGACCGAAATACAAAATATAGAAAATACGCCCAAACAAGGAAAACACGAGACGATTCTCTTCTTACATATATGAGTGTACTACCCTACCTATGAAAAGAGAAATAAGCGGCAATGCATTAATTATGTTTTCTGGATCTAAAGCTAGCACTGCATTAGCTACTTATCTAAGTTAATGTGATACCTATACAAAGGTATGCTAAAAATCGTATTAAGAATTTGTGCTCACTCTAGCAAGACGGTAATGAATGCTGTTTATTGTGACGTCCACATCGCAATGGACTTGAGTCGACAACATGGCCTTACTGATTGCTAGAACTTTGTTTTGTTTGTATTTCATAATCTATTGGTTGTTTCTTGGAATTGGTCAAACACCTAGTGTGGACTATGTTGTGATATTTCATTTAAAGGCAGACGTGTTAATATACGCGCATAGAAGAAATACATTAACAAAATCAATTTAGATAAACTAAATACGTAATTTTTAGACTATTATCTATACTATGCTTGTATACTGTAAGGTAGTTCCTTGGAAAGAAATAATGATTAAATTGGAAACACTATAAAGAAAGAGACACCTTGAGGAAATCCCGAGTCCGAGTAAAATAGAGATGCAACGTGTGGAAACCACTTCAACAGTAAGAACCTGCATTGCATATGAATGTTTCCGAGATAAGGTACAATGCAGCTATGATTAGGCATATTGGCTCGTTTGGTTGTCTTCCTTGTACTGATAGACTAAAATATGGTATACAAACTTTTTAAATATGAGTATAACTTTCATTTCCAAGATGCAACAATTATAATAATTATAATAGAGACTGTGGAATACTAAACGCAAAGAGGTACTGAAAACTTTATCATAATGGTTATATCCAATTATCAGTAAAGTCAAGCAGTGTTTCAGATTATATCTCATCACCGCCACATGACAATTCACCAGGTAACAGGAACTTTCATTACAATTTCAATATCAAAATGCAATGACTCACGACGCCATCGATCAAAGGCGGTTCGAGATTTAAAGTTTAAGGGCATCCATTCATGTCAAGGTCAAACAAGAAAGGGAACTGATTGATCGGCTGTACTTACAAAAACTACTTAATGGACTGTATCTTTAAAGTTAACTTGTAGATGACAATATAGACAATGTTCAATTCAGACACCAAGCCGGTAAAGCAAGGTGCAAGACGTTTACGCTGATTTAGCAAAAATATACACAATATTTGTATGGAAAACAGATCATATTTATAATGCATCTTTAGTTTAACTAGGAAGTATTCTTAATTAAGATAAATTGGACGTAAACGATAAGTATGATTGGAGTCAATAATTACACCCCAGGAGTCAAGGCCATGATAGGAAATCAGCACAAATTGTTACAATTGTGCAATACCGCATGGCATCATCTCACTTATATTTAGACAATTTATATGTTAAATTGGACTTCTCTACAGTTTCCTATGCCAACGTATGATGAGATTAATTGCTAATTAAAATATTCAGGGAATCTCTTTCATCCTAATTATGGTTAACAACTAGAATTTCTCCATCGTACGGTCAAAAGAAATAGGTAGTCGAAATAATAAGGCTGTGAACAAAGATGCCTTCATAAAGTAGCGGTGTGACCTACAAACGCATAATGGTTATCAAATTTCTTACCATAATGTACTGAGAGTCGTGATTACCATGGGCACGATTGCATTCTTGTACTGCACTACTTCAGACTAGATCATTTTATAGGCCATTTAAAATATTTAGTTTACTACCAATTGATGACTTAAGACCATCTTACAGAAGTAGCAAATGACCCTCATTAGAAAATAGTGTTAATGGGTTAGCAATGCTATATAATAATATTTTAATTTGGTACCTTTGTTTAGATAATGGTATCTAAACAAACGTACCGAATTAAAATGAATATTTAAATTTAAACAAGTGTATTATGAAAAATCACTGGCACGGCACAAAGTGCATATTTACAGAATTCACACGATGTTGTTAAGCGAGGTAATGTGGATTACCACAATAAGTCTCATAATGTGTGAAACTTTTTAATAATAGGGGTTAAAGTATGAAATTGCCGATTTGTACTGAAAATCTAAATTGTTTATTTTTTAAATTTTTAACAAATTTATTTAATCAAAATAGTTGCCATTATTATCTATACATTGCTGCCATCTAATGGGAAGGTTATTAATGCCTTTGCGATAGAACTCCGACGATCTAGACAGCACAAACTGTGTGAAAGCATTTTGTACTGCCTCCTGGGAAGAATACTTCTTGTCACGTAGATAATTGTCCAAATCACGAAAAAAATGGTAGTCCGTTGGAGCAAGGTCTGGTGAATACGGAGGATGACGAATGGTTTCTAACTGCAGTTCCTGAAGGGTCAAAATGGTTTCTCGTGCTGTGTGAGGTCTCGCGTTGTCGTGGAGCAATAATGGTGAAGATCGATTCATGAGTCGGGGCTGTTTTACTGCTAGTTTTGTCAACATGGTTCGGAGTTCGGCACAATAGACATCTGCCGTTATTGCTTGACCAGATCGGAGAAAACTACAGTGAATAACACCATGCTGAGACCACCATACAGTTACCATTACCTTTTTATTGGTAAGTTTTGCTTTAGGACACTGTTGTGGCATTTGACCTGGGGTCAGCCATTGCATTTTTCTTTTCCGGTTATCATAAAGAATCCACTTTTCATCACATGTTACAATTCGATCCAATATTCCTTCATTTCTGTACCGGTTCAACAAGGCAACACAAGTTTCAACACGCGTTTCTTTCTGCAGATCAGTCAAATCATGAGGCACCCATTTTTCGTATTTTTTTATTTTATTGATTTGACGCAAGTGAGGCAATATTGTGGGTAAGGTAACGTTAAACCATGCCGCTAATTCCTGGGTAGTTTGACTAGGATTGGCTTCCACTATCTCTCTTAATTCATCGTTATTCACCTGTGTGGGCGGTCTTCCTCGTGGCTCGTTCTTTAAGTCGAAATTTCCATCACGAAAGCGTTTAAACCAAAATCGCACGGTGCGTTCATTAGTAGACCCCTCTCCAAACGCAGCATTGATATTGCGGGCTGTTTCTGCCGCGTTAGTTCCGCGTCGGAACTCGTATTCAAAAATCACTCGAATTTTCGCAGTATCCATCTTTCTTGTCTAAATTGAATAACAAAAACAATTGAAAGTCGATATTCAAATGTTTCAAATTTAAAAAAAAAAATCACAGAAACCATTTGATAAAAGTTTCATTCGAAAACCTCAAACCATGAAGATTCTATGAAAATTCAAAGAACCTATTGCAATAAAACGGCAATTTCATACTTTAACCCCTAATATTACTGTTCTAAACAATGACATGTTTAAAGTTACGAGCAGAAACTTCGCGAAATTACACAGAAACGCTGTACATCGAACAATCTTTACGACAGTCGAGTATCTTTTTTAAATAGTAAAAACTAACACTCAAAACAATTTTTTGTTATTGTTTGTCGCGTTCGTCACTACTATCGTGCCGATGCAGTTTTCGTGCTAGGCGATGCGCGGCGGGCGGTGCGCTATCGTGTTTTGTTATCGCGTGGTGCGCGTACGCAGGTCTATACGCGCGGCCGATGCGACGGCCGTCCGGTGTGACAATGCGCCTCCATGTAGCTGCAGCCTGCCTTCCATGCCTCCCCCGAGCTTCAAGCCTAGCCTCTCTCTTTTGAGGCCAGCACGGACAACGGTAAGCACTCGTTGTTTTGGTCTCTGACTCTCACCGAGGCTTACGGTTGTTTTATGAGTAACATCCTCAGCAAAGGAGAGCCATTAACGTCTTGTTGGATTTTTTTTCTTCCAATCGATTATCCTCGGAGTCATTACCTCCCGGGCAATTGCACTATCTCAATCTATCTATCTTTACTCCAATTTATTTATGATTTTAATTTTGAGTTTTTTAAAATAACTACTGAGCAAATTAAATGGAACCTTTATGCATTAAGATCAATACATGATTGCAAGCTCAAACGGCGACGTTATAACATGTCAAGATAGAATAGTTAAGATAAATGCTAGGCACTTTGAAGTAGGCTAGATAAATAAGCTTTGGTCCGTTTCTGTGCACAATAAATCCATTGCGCCGCCAGTACGGAACCTGTTTAACTGCGCCCCGAATTGTTTTCACTGCCCATAAACCACAGCTTGCTGCAATCTTAAAGTCGGGAACTATTTGCAACTGCAGCTATCTAATCGTACAAAATGACAAAGTGATTTTTCAACAGAATTCCATAATCCAGTTTAGTAATTTTGGTATAATAATCTACGAGTACCTTTAGTATAATAAAGAAAGTGCTTTTATCACAATAAAGTCATAAAAAAAGACAAAATACATAATATAACTTACGTATAATTGTGTGAAATTTTATAATTCCTATTTAAACATAATAAAATTACCGACTAATATCATTCATAGAATATTTAAACTTTTCTCCTGAAAAGTTTTCATTTTGCAGGTGTGTACTTATTACACCTAGGGTACGATTTATAATGTAAACTACTTGAGTTTATAGTTTTATATTATCATGTACTACTATGCGAAGTAATTATTACGTAATCTGAGATCATATTCAGAAGTTACATTTGATAGACGATGCAAATTACATGATATACCTAGGAATGAAAAAATCCTTTCATAAAAGGCACTTTTCATAACACGTGTCATAAACATTATATCCTTCTTAACAGACTTAAAAAAAAATTGAGGTTCTCTATTCGACTGTATGTTATTTTTTTTTATGTATGTTACGCGATAAGTCCATTCAAAATCGGTTCAATTTTGATAATTCTTTTCTAGCTGGAAAGAGGGTACCTCAGTAGTGGTCCCATTTAAATTTGAAGAAAATATTCCAACCTCAAGAGTGGCAAACTAGGGGATGAATGATTTTTGAGGTCAGTTTTTTTAGTACTCTGTATTGAGATTTAGAAAAGGGAATAAACGCGTTTACATACGAAAAGGTATTTTTCACACCTACCTAGTTTCCCGACGTTTCGGCCAGGTTGCACTGGCCGTGGTCACGGGCTGACTAATACCTATTCGTATGTAAACGCGTTTATGCCCGTTTCCAAATGTTAGTACAATGCAACGTAAAAGTTTAAAAGTATATACTCTGTACTGAGATTACACCTACAGCCTCTCAAGCAAAGACTGTTGGTTCGAATCCGGACTCGCACCTCTGAATTTTCGGAATATATGTGCGAAATTTAATTTGCAATTTACCATGTCGAAAAATGTTCACCACTCTCGAAAAATGTGTGAAGTCCCCAATCCGCATTAGGCCAGCGTGGCGGACTATGGATCCAACGCTCGCCCAAGAGGAGACCTGTACCCAGAAGTGGGACTTATAAATGGATTGATGATGATGACTGCAAATTGAACACACCTACGCCACATTTCATTACCGGGCTGTCAAATAGACAAATTTAAGACGTATTATAATGAAACGAATTACAGAAACAAATCATTGCCAGCTCATAATCAAAAATGTCTTTCTGAGGAGACTTCAATTAGAAATACACACATCTAAAGTGTCTAGGGAACAAGCACGTTTTTGCCACTTCCTGAATATCAGGTTTTTTAATGATTTTTTTTTCACACCGATTCAAATTATAAAATTGACTAAAAAAATCCATTGGTGTTACAAAAATATTAAATATTATACACATCTGTTTTAGATGTGTACAATATTAATATTTGCAGACAAACGATAGAATTATTCTCAGTCAAAAGATCACAAATGTTCAGGCTAAAGATAAAAATAAATTTATTTCATTGTAACTTAACTTAATACAAGTAAAACAAATGTAAAGGAAGCTATGATAATATCATAAACAGTGAAAACATGGAACCTTAGTTATATTATACAACCTTCATAAAGCCATACAATTAAATCTTAAAACTCTAATATACTTTAATTGCGATGCGTAATTCAAATTCAAAATCAATTTATATATTTTTTATAGTTATATATTTTTTTTAATATTAAGTGACGCGACCTGGTGGCAAGCGACAAGCCCATTCCTAACAGCTGCAGTGCCACTCAGAGCTTTAAATCACAAAGATTCAAGGGGCAGTGCCACTGCGCCCTGAGACATAAATTGACAAGTCCCTTGTGCGTGTAATTTCACCAGCTCCCTTACCCTTCGAAACCGGAACGCAGTAATGCTCACATTACTGCTTCGTGGCAGAAATAGGTAAGGTGGCAGTTCTGTCCTGGACGAACTCTTTCACAAGGAGCGCTACAGCTACTAAATATACTAAATATGAGTTATATAATATAAATAAATACATATTACAAAACTGACTAAGTTACTTACTCTGATGCCGGAGTAAGTAACTAAAACACTTGTGTTATGGAAATCGGAAACAACGAAAGTACCACAAACCCGGATCCGAGAAAATATGGATTAATTAGTTTCTACATTGGCCCGGCCGGAGATCGAACCCAGGACCTCAGAGATTGTGCCACCATGAAAACCGCTGTGCAAACTACTTGACCACAGATATCGTCGAAATGTTATATAATTATGAAATAACTTCTAGCCAGCCTTCTGCGTTATCATAAGTCATTCTTAAGCCAGGATTTAACAGTCTTTTTACATTCTGTAGGGTTGAGTCAATGTTATTAATAATTTTAGAAATACAAGTCAAAATTTGCACAATAGCTAATTAAATGTTGCCAGTATTCCATCTGCACACAATGTAATAAAGTACAAAGACTGTTAACTAAAATAGCGTGCCATGATTGGTCGGTGGGAACGTTTTCATGGGACGAGATGCAATGAACAAACAGTTTGCGGATGCACTATGCTAATTTTGCACTTCGCTGTCAATGACGCAAGAAACTTTGTGTTGTATACAGTCTATGAAAATTTGCCATATCGATACTTCGGGGAAGAAAAGGTGTAAAAGTCAATTTTATCAAAAATTCCATTGATATAATTGCCTTATTTTTTTTGGCTCTTTCCATCTATTAAGTCCAAGAAATATTTTTCGTGAAAATAATAACTTTTTTATATAAAAAACGACAATTACATTAACGAGAATTACATCTATTTGCCAAGTTTTATTGAAATCGGTTACCGAAAAGTGCGCGAAATCGGATTCATCCCCTAGTTTGCCACCTTTAGAGGTGAAAAATTTCCTTCAAATTTAAATGGGACCAATACTGAGGTACACTTTTTCCAACAAAAAACAATCATCAAAATCGGTTCACAAATGCCTGGAGCTATCGCGTAACATACAAAAAATACTCCTTTTTTTGAAGTCAGTTAATTAAAAAGGATACAAACCAAAATAACTGTAAATATACATATATTATAATAACATTCACTCACCTTGCAAACTGTACTTTGGATTGTACACCTTTTTGCCCTGAAATGTCGATGTTTCGTTATAAACAATGTAAACTATGGCTTTTCAATTAAGTCGATAGACTAACGCATAAGAATGCATTAAGTACCAAACAAATCTTTAAATACGCAAAAGTTATAGGTACAATCAACAGTAGGTTAAATTTACACTTTGGTTGGACTTTGAACCGTATTATCGTAAGCAGCACAGAGTTGAATATAAATCATAGTATATGTATGGATATAGCAAGACGTAACGTGGTCGGTATATAAGAAACAAATATCAATAAAAAAGTCTCACCAGCTTAACCTTTTTGCAACAGTTACAAAACCTATAAAACTCTCGCTCTCACGCCTTGCAAATCGCATTATGCACCCGCAGGTGGCTGGGATAAAAAAAAAAAGAAGACTGTAACCCCTACAATAGTGTCATTAATCCTTTATGAGGTCCTCGACCCTCAGTGGAGTGATAGACAATGGTGGTAGTCGCGTTTGTGAGCAGAATTAATGCGCTTGCACATGCAATGCAGGATTACTCTTCATCCATATAACAAATTTAAGTATAATATTGCGAAAGCAAATTAATTTACGAAACTTAGAACCACGATAAACATGAACTGGGTAAGTCTTTAATAAATATTGACACATGAGGAATAAACACTAATATTTTATTTAATGGAATAGTTTAATCTAATACAAACATGAGATACTAGGGTTCCATACCAAAGTTAGAGCTAATAGAAAATTAATGCACCGTGTGAACAGGAATAGTAGCAATGGGAAGCGAGATACGACCAGCCTTGAACTTGCTCGTTGCTACGTGCGGGCAGAGAATGCAAAATGCAGTCGCCATTTCTAGTAGACTCGTCATATCATGATTGGCCACATTCCAGTTGATGTCGAGATATCACTCCTGACATTTTAATGGACATACTTTGGATATAAACAAGTCAGCAACGTCTTCCTTGAGTTATGGACTTGCCTTATTTAGTGGAACGCTGCTTTAATGTTCGCCGAGGTATGTTAGTTTTCGATGTTCCTACATCATTGCTTAAAGTTTCTGTTCATCAGGCTTAATGTTGATTACACCCTACAAACCCCGGTACATTCGGTTTCGATCGGTCCACTTGTACTGCATATAAAAAACTATATGTGAAAAGGAAAAATCGGTATCTAATATTAAAAATTCAAAACACTTCTGCTTTCAATCTTGGCCTATGAAAATTCAACTTTTCTCTCTGAATATACATAGATGTGTTGGTGAATGTATCTACAAATAAATACCATGAGTCAGCCAGCTCTCTCTTACCTATACAACTGAACTGAGGATAGCTCTAAAACTTGGCGTATTATTACTGAAATGGCGAAATGCGGGGTGAGACAGTAGGTTGTGGGGTCAACGTACTCCCAACCGGTCGAGCTTAAAGCTTTGCTCGGCGAGCACATAGGCAGGCAAACTTGGCCCACTTTTGCACTGGGCTACCTAGGTACAGTCACAAGCCTATGGCCATATTCCGTTTCATAATGTCCGATAGATATTTGATTGATATTTGATAAATTTTGTAGAGTGCGACATCAACGAAAGAGCAACTATTAAAGGTTAATCCTTCTATAGATATCTACTTTCTACCTTCGGTGACACAACGGTTTGCACTGTGGGCACTCGATGAGGAGGACCTGGGTTTTGATTCCAGTAAGATCAATTTGTGACGTGGTTTTGTTTTATATTGGTGACCGGAATGCATTCTGTTGCTCTGGTTCTCATAGTACACGGAATTCCCTAGTTTGATTGCGTGGCACATTACATTATTAATTGGTTAACATAAACTAATTGTTAAAAGCAATTGTTATGTCGGCTTTACATTACAAGTGATAATTCAAATTCAAACATCTTTATTTCGACCAACTGGGATCATAGTCAATGTTAGTTACATTTTCTTATCCTAAAGTTAATAATACACCCCTAAAGCTAATTAACATTTACATAATATGCGGTTGACAGAGCTTTAGTGAGGCTTGATTTTCAGTATATGGATCATATGACAATGATTCAGATACTGAAATAAGATATAGATAGAAATAGATAAGTAAAGTTCTCTAGACTTTAAATCTTGCACATAGAAAGAATACAAGCAGAAATAATTTTCGACTACAAATTTTATTCCAGGCTGTCAAGATCATAGATATAGGATGGTCAAGATAGCTGTACATTATGTATTTACAAAGAAGAACCAGTTTCGAGAAAAATATTTAAAGATTTTTGCTTTGTTAACTTAACATTACACATAACGTGTAAGTCGCAAACTTTTCCATAAACTAGCCTCTTTAAACACTTATTTCTCACCAACACAACGTATTTTTTTTAACGCGTTCACCAAGGTTGTAGCGACGTTTACATGGATTGTATCTTGACATGATACAAAAGTGCATCCGCATCATAAACATATGAATTCATGATTTGATAAAATGCTTTATCAAGTTTCATTTTAACGATGACTTTTCTGAGATGGGGAACCTTACCAGTCTTGTTCAGTTTGATATTAAGTGAAGTGTTACTCAGTATCGTAACAAAAGACGGATGGTAAGATCCGCAAAAGCTTTAGACCGCCAGCTTGCCAAAAATGAGGTATCTACCTGATTATTTCGACTGCGAGAATGCATTCGTCACATTTGTGACTGACCTTCATCCTTCATCGCCATCCAATCTTTTTATCACCCTCTTTACTGGTTCCTGGCCACTTTTAAAATTTTGAATCGTTCTCGAATTCCCTTCCTTCACTATTCTAACGTTGGATCGATTCGTCGTCACTCCCATCAAAGTTCTGGAAACGAGAGGGCGTGCCCTTAAATCAACGCCTTTATCTACTTCTAAACTTCTAAGAATATTGTATATAGGCCCTTTTGGGTTTTTTTTCTTTTTTAAGATATCAAATGACGGGACGAATCAGTCGTGCGACTGGTGGTAAGCGACACGCCGGTCCGGCAGGTCCTATCAGTTGCAGTGCCGCTGAGAGATTTAAATATCAAAGATTTGAGGGGCACTACCACCGCGTCCATCATCCTGAGACATAAATTGACAAGTCCCATGTGCCTGTACAATTTTATTTTTACTGCCTCCGTAGCCGAACGGTTACCATACCGGATTGCCACGCAGAGGGCATAGGTTCGATTTCCGCCGGCCGGGAGAAATGTTTGTATGGCCTACATGTATTTCTCTCGTGAGTTTGGGTGTAATTTGTAGTTCTCTATGTCTGTGTCCAATGCACCCGCGACGCAGCTCATAGTCTTGTATAGGAAAGCTCACAGTCTTGTATAGGAAGTGTTTTATATTAATTATATTTCTTTATACTATTTTATTCGTTACGACCTCTCCCTTTCATTCAAGACGTCATTTAAAAATCTTTGCCTTGGGCCAAATAGTACAATTATTAGACTTAGATAACAAAGTCAACTGTCACGCCTTCATCAAACTTTATTCACTTGCTACATTGAAACGGTTCCAATATTCGTTTAGATACCGCATTTGTCATTATGATATAAACAATTAGTTGTATCTTAATTGGCACTCCGCTGGTGGAAAATTACACAGTAGACACGTGATGCATAGGCAAAGGGAAATCTATGATAAAACATTTGCTTGCGACCTCGATTTTGCCTCAATGTATTTTATATCTGACCCAATAATATATGTTAAGTAAAAATGAAAATTAGTTATAGTAATTAGTACTCAATAATATGTAATTGTATCTTCTAAAGTATTATGATACTTTAGAAGATACATTTATTTAGAATCTTTTCTTGGTAGGTCAATAATGAGTTTTTCAGTTTTTCCCTCGTTCCACAACCACTAACAACATATTCATCGTTCTTTGCACCATTGTCATTTCTGACAAAATTTGCATATAATCCTACCATAAACCAAAACCTAGATTTAGACTAGCGGCAGACACCGAACACGTTACCTTAGTTAATTACTCCTAATGCATATTTACCTAATACCTTTACGTCATCATCCCGTTCGGTATTAATAATTACTCCCAAATCTGCAAACTGTATCCCTGAGGCTGTGCATACAAGCAGACTGGTTATATTAATCTCCCAGTTCGCGGTTACTGTGTCGAATAACGGGACGCGGCAGATGGAGCCGACAACGCGCCTACACACAACCAAAGAGCATTAACTCTGTAGATACGATTCATTGTATTAAATGAAACATTGATGCAGGAGTTCTACAAACTACTGCTTCAAAGAAAACGCTAATAAAGACTACATAAAACATCTATAACACTGCAAGAAGTAAAGAATTTAGTTTAACCTTTTAATCCTTAACATTCCAACAACATTATTGTCTATGATATAGCGAAAGCGTAACATTTTATAACATTATACAATACAGCTGCAATGCGGATAAGGAAAAATTGGCAACGAAGGCATATCAGAAAAATAATCTTTGCGTGCCCACACATTGGCATCGTGTTGAACTTGAATGGTATTGTGTCACGTGGTCTGACCCACATAATCGGTAATTGCGCAAAAAACACAACTTATAGCATTGTTCGTTGCCTTTGTTTCGAGTAGATTAATAGACTAGACAGTACAGTACTATTCGTGTTCAAATTGCGTAGAGTTACGCATCAGTGAAACTAGAGGTGTGGAATGTCGACGATTTTGGCGCCTCATCAAGTTTTTCTGGTGTTTGTTTTTTTTATTATCATTTTCATTGTGCATTTTTACATCATATCGACTAAAACATTAAATAATTACACTAGAGGCAAATACGACGATGACAATGACCTGGTTGCCATTTTTAAATAAAAAACAACATTTACCTGATGTAGTTAAAAGTTTTTGAACTGGTTTTACCGTTGTTGCCACCGTTGCCACTGGAAGCAACATGTGGTAATAATGTAGTAATAATAATAGTAATTTTTCTCTCAAAGGAACTTTGGAAAATAAAATCATGCAAACTGCTTCCAATCGCACGGCATGTCCTCATAAAGTCCACTAACCATGTAATTTTCCCTTCAGTAACGAAAATTGCCCACAACCTACATTCTGGTGCGTCACACGTTCTTAAACAGTTAACCCTATCAACCATCCATGGACAAAAAATAGTTGGAGCACGAATCAAATGCATAACCTCAATTTTGCAGCAATAAAAAATATCTATACAGTTATCTATCGAATCATATCTGTTGTGAGCAGGACCGGATTCGCGAGGTCAACAGCCGCTGCAGCTGATGCTTTGGGTTGTCGCTTTATGGAAATAGGAATACTCGATGTGCCAGAATAATAGGCATTCTCTGATCGTTTATTAAGTCCCTCCAATAAAAGCAACGGTATTGGCGCAGAGACGAGCGAATAGTTCAACGGACATATGGAATTCCATTGAAACAGAAATCTTTAGCAAATGTACTTCGTGCCAAATATGATCTTAAGACTATTACTTATAAGACAGAGACAAGATAAGACAATTTGAAAATACCATACAAACGTGTATACCGCTCAATGAGACAAATTATATATGTAGTCTCTATTCTCCGAAAAACATTACTTATCACAACTACTCCACATATTAGGCATTCAATGTCTTCTCCTGACACAGCAATCCTAGAAGTAGCATACCCACTTGTACGTGAGGACCTTGATACGAAATTGTGTTCTTGAACGGAGAACGAGACTAATATCATGCTTTTTTATAAATTGATCTCTTCCAGCTACTGCAATTCTACGTACTAACTAGAGTCCACAAAGATCCGGTTGCTCTGACACACAAAACTCGTGCACAATGTGACCGAGAACTGCGGATGTAATTGCAACAGGTTCAATAACCTACAATTCACGTCATTTTTATACAAAGAAACTCTTTTAGGTCTATTCTGTTACCATTTAGAGCCCGATAAAGAATTTCTTGAGCTAATTACTACTCACGTTTTGAATGAAACTAAGTTTATAATGGTTGTCAACAAAACTTGAATCTGCCATGACTGGTCATTGTTTCATGCAGGAGAAACAAGAAGAAACTTTAGAGATTTTTTAAATATTATTACTTTATAATATCAAGTGACGGGACGTGCGAAGCGACACGCCTGTCCATGGCAGTGGCAGAGCTTTAAATCTCAAAGATCTCAGTGGCACTGCTACTCCGCCCGTCGACTTATGACATAGGTAATAAGTTGACAAGTCCCTTGTAATTTTAATCAGCACCCTTACCCTTCAAAACGAGTAGGTACACAGTAATGCTCACATTACTGTTTGACGGCAGAAATGGGTGAGGTGCCAGTACTTCTCTGGGCGACCTCTTTCAGAAGGAGCTCTACTGCGAAGTTATCGTCTATATCAGTTGTGGAAGTTGCGAGTCGGTTCCTGTGTAGGTAATTGGTATTGTTTAATAAATACTTCAGACATTTTATGGGATTGGCTTTAAATCTAGTTACTCTGACACACAAACCCAATTCAAGCTGCGGCCAGATGTAATTGCACAGGGTTCAACGACCACAAATCTCGTGCGAAAATCGCGAAAATACATAAAACAGATTCTGTCAACGGTGACTTGGGAGTGCCAATTATTTGATTTTATTTTGCTAAACTGAATTCCCGTGATATTAATTATTCTCAATAATAAAATATAAAAGAATGACGGGAACCTTTCACATATATTGTAAAAAGATAAAGACGTCGCCATGAAATCGTCCCCAGGTATGGTGTTGAGGTACCCTGGGACCAATTTCATGGCAATATAATTAACTTAACGTAGATATGGTGGGCTTTAGTTAGAGTTATACAAAATGTTAAAGTCTTTGTTGAAAATTGTATCTTACGCAATTGCATTTAAACTCGATATTTAAAAATGCCACTTTGTGGGCAGGTGTGCCTGAGTGAATTTTAAGTCAAAAACTGAAATAAAAAGGCTCAGCCACAGCAAGAGTCTATAGTTTAGACTTCCTTCACCTAGTATCATAAGAATCATAATAAGAGTAGATAAGCTATGATTAATCCATATTGTCGTCTCTACGAAATTTCCGGAATAAGTTTTTGAACTCACAAAACCAAAACAATATAAGAGTATAATATTTACCATTCGCACATGAAAAATTAAAAAAAACAGCTGTATTCAATTTTATTCAAGGCGACATGCACGAGCTCATTAATATCGCCTCATTTTTATATAATCGATACCAATCAACACAGCGCACCTACGCGTTAGGCGACTCAATCACACTCGGTGCCATAACACCATGACTTAACTTTATTACCTGCAGACTCTGTGCTGCCGTTTAAAACGTTTGAAATTTCTATTAATTATCTGTCAAAGTTTTACAGTGTTGCTGTTTAAACAATGGTTTCTGCTTAATCACCTCTCATCAAAACAAAAGTAAAAAATGTGGTTCAAGTTGTTAAATAAAAATAAGGTTTTTACGTATATATAAAAACGTTTATAGTAGTTAGCCTATATATAGTCCCACTGCTGGGCACAGGCCTCCTCTCACAATGAGAGGGTTTGGGTTGTTGTTCCCATGCGAGCCTAATGCGATTGGGAACTTCATACACATTGCTCTGCAGATGTGTGCAGTGCAGGTTATATAACCTATGATTTTCTATACCAAGAAGCTCATGCTTTCAAATGAAATTTTTCACATAGGTAAATTCAGAAAAGTCAGAGGTGCAAGGTCAGATTCGAAGCTACGACCCTCTATTTGAGAGGGCATGAAAGTTATAAAATTTCACATATTCAAGTTATGTATACGAGAAATTTTATAAAAATAAACTAATTTCGTTCGTAGAATGTTTAAACCTTTAAACTTCGGAAAGCTGTAATTCTGCAGATGTGGCCGCAAGTCGCTCGAGTGCGAAATTCAAGTAAGCATAAAGTGCAAGAACAGAAACTTGCCAACATGAATCTATTATTTTTACGCAAATGTATGTACTTATATAAGTAATGTATTACTTTGTAAGTATGTACAATTCAGTATAATTTGACGAACGTCAAGTAATATGACCGCTGATGACACATATACTTGATGATTATGACCCTTAAAGGTCTGAAAGATTTTCAAGGGTTTATTCTATCCATCAATATGACCAACTTTTATTGACGGGACCTCTCTGAAATCGCAGAAAGAAATTAGTTGTTCCATACAATTGGGTAGTAACTTTATAAGGTACATAATTGAGTATTAGGTATTAATTACGTATAATTATTTTAGTACGAGTAAAGCTCATTGTGAAAGAATTCGTCCAGGGAAGTACTGGCACCTTACCTATTTCTGCCGCCAAGCAGTAATGTGAGCATTAGCATTACAGCGTTCCTTCAACTTATGTGTCAGAGTGACGGGCGCAGACACGGTGCCCCTCAGATCTTTGCGATATAAAGCTCTGAGTGGCGATTGGAACTGGTATGGACTGGCGTGTCACTTACCACCAGACACACGACTTTTTCGTGCCGTCACTAGGTATCATAAAAAAAAAATAATATGACCGCGAATAATATACGTGATTAACCGTCTGAGAGCATCCCATGGCCCATCAACACGAATCCCTGAAACAAATTAGTTGTTCCATACATTTGGGTAGGAGATTTCTAAGGAACATAATAGTATAGAACACAAAATTGGATCACGATTTTAGAGAGGTTCCAATTGTAAAAGTTGTTGTGGGTAGGTGGAATCACCCCCTAAAATCTGGCTTACCTTTTGGTGTCACATTTTAAGTATAGGTAGTTACATACTAAAATGAATAATGTATTTGTTAGGCAATAAAGCTACTTACATAATGACTTCTTCAGGAAATAAAAGGATCAGATTACATTTGTTTTTTTAATAAACTGTATCATATACTCATATTTCGTAGGTATATCTAGTAGTATATGACTATGTTTCGTGGATAGGTATTACGAGTCTATACAACCTCAAATGGCTTTGGTTGAATCATTCACTTTGGAAAAAACATAAAATAAAATTGCGGATATACACTAATTAGTATATGGTGCGAAAAACATGATTAATAAAAATTTTTTACGATCTATCGTTTTCTAAAAAAACACATACTAAACGTAAAGTGACGTATTCAATACGTCACTTTACATAATACCAATGACTTTTTATAACAACTGAACTAAATAGAACACATATATATACTATACGACATACATTTTTTCAAATGGCTTTAATTCCGTTTGTAAAAAAATAAATTCTGAAATGAAGGCAGTGTCCCTGTCGCTCGACCCGAGCAAAATGAACCGTATTAGAACGGGAAAAAATTGAATTCGAACTAAAGTAGTATCGACTCTAAACGAAAATAATGTATATTTATAACAATTATAATATAAATTAAATTTTTATTGAATTGATATTCAATTTTTTTTGTGAAATTACTCCACTAGTTTATTATAATTATTAATACAAAGATTGAACACTCAGAAAAAATTCCTTCGATCCGGTCGAATTATATTATTATAATATAGTCAATTCAGGCGTAGGGCAAGGTAGTAGCTTGGGACCATTGATGTTCCTAATAATTATTAAGGACCTACCCGCACTTATCAATCACAGCACATGCCTCATATTTGCAGACGATGTTAAACAGGAGGACATTAACAATGTACATAGGTGGGGAAGTACAAACAGTCTACATTTAAACATTAATAAGTGTGCCATAATGCTTTCACTCGCACCCATAAATGTATAACTAATAATTACTAAATCGGAAACACCAACATAATAAGAGCAAGTTCTATCAAGGACCTGGGCACTTGGTACGACTCTAAACTGAGCTTCCAGGAACATGTTTCCAAAATCAGTAAAACCTCACGAAAGTCTCTTGCATTCGTCTTGCGGCAGTCCAGGCAATTCAAGGATAAAATCACTTTCTGTATGTTGTACAATTCCTTTGTTAGAAGTAAGTTAGTGTAATTCGATAATATGGAATGGAACATGTCAATCATACACGAACAGCAGAAAAAATTCAAAAAACAATTGTGCGTACAGACTTGTACTGCAAAATATATGTTTATTACCCACTTTTGAACCCCACTACTTTTATTTTGGATATGGTTGAGCACCGCACGCTAGAGGTGAGACGAAATCTGTCTCTCATTACCTATATATTCCGTCTAGTGCGCGGAGCCTCTTAGAATCCTTTTTTATTGGCAATGATAGGTTTCTATGTTCCGCGGTCATGCGCAGTGCGACCATTTAGACAACGATTGTTTGCCCTGCTCTTCCCTTTGCCTCGAGTGCTTAAACTAATTAATCAGCCGCTTATCTCCGACTCCTCAATAGACCTATTCAATTGTTCAGAGTTTAAGTTTATATTCTCAACGGGACTCCACCTCGAAACATTGACCAGACCCAGCAGTATTTAAGTTTAAGTTTAACTTTACTATAATCTTAATTTTTAATGTGACATTTCATTAATTTTACTTCATGATATTTTACTTTATTATTTTCTGTATTACCTTGACATGAATTTGTTTACTATTTACGAATAATGTGTTATTGCTTGTACTATAACTTTACCGTATTTTAATTGATAATGTATTCTGACTTCAGCAAATATCGCGTCTAGATATGTTCTGTTAGCAATATGTTTGTACTATAATGAAATAAATAAATGAAAACTGAAATGATTTTTTTTAAAGAAACAGTTTTTTTTTGTTAAGCCCACATTTCCACATCTTCACAATCTCAACTAACGGAAAGTAAAGATGCGGGCGATGGCGATACACGCCTATCCTGAACGGTAAATTTTAACCTTAAAAACACCCTTATATATTTCGAGAAATACATTTTGACGGTCTGCGTGGACGAGTGGCTTGCATACCGGTTTTCATGGTGTCGCCATCTCTGAGGTCCCAGGTTCGATCCCCGGCCAGTGTAGAAAAACTAACTTTTCTATATTGTCGGTCTGGGTGTTTGTTGTACCGTCGTTGTTTCCGATTTCCATAACACAAGTGCTTTAGTTACTTTATTTGGGATCAGAGCTAACGTATGTGCTGGCGTCTAATATTTATTATTATAAAAAAACCTGGTAAATTGTCCCGTTTACATATCGAACGTAAACGCTTCGAATTATTCGAGTATTTTTTTTATAATAGTGACGGGACAAACAATCGTGCGCCTGGTGGTAAGCGACACGCCTATCCAGTTGCAGTGCCACTCTGAGTTTTAAATCGCAAAGGCCTTAGGGGCACTGCCACTGCGTCCGTCACCCTGAGACATAAGTTGACAAGTACCTTGTACCTGTAATTTCACCTTACCCTTCTAAACCGGAACGCAGTAATGCTCACATTACTGCTTGGCGGCAGAAATAGATAAGGTGGCAGTACTTCTCTGGACAAACTCTTTCACAAGGAGCTCTACTGCTACTTAATCTGGAGTACAAAGGTCGAATCCAACGATGGCATAACTAGGTTTTGGATTGAATTCGCACCGTCACACCGACGCACTACTATGTTTTTAAAACTCATACAGTTTTCTTTACTGAATAGTAAATGTTCTAACAGCGAAAGAAATCTTCATGATGAAACTGTACAACGATGTGGACTGTATGAAATTTTAGTGGAGAAACCAAAGAAATGACCACAAATATGCATGAAATCCAAAATATATTTCAAAACACAGTGACAATCGAAACATCAGAAAAACACTTAGAAGATGGGAAAAAAATAAAGGAAAGGAGCTGCCCTAACTACAGAATGAACGTGCTTATCTAAACAAAAATTGAACGCTACAAATGGCGGATTTCTTTAGTGTTGTACCATAATTTATCGATAAGTCATTATCGACATGCAAACGTATGGCTTGAATGTTGAAACTGTTTTTTTTTTGTTTCTTTAGTTTACTGTAATCAAAGTATGATTAAAACGTTTAATATAAAATAGATCAATATTCTATTTGGGAATATCTTGTTCTATTTCTGCGAATAATCGACACTGATTTTCGCAGAAACAGAACAACATGACATTTTGTTAATTTATATATACTTTCTTTGTTTCGTGTTAATTGTGGCAATGTTTTTGAATTGCGTTAAAAAACCAGTATTCATTTCATATGCGGACGGACAAACGTGTGGACACTATTGGCCGAGCGCCTTTGATTTGTGATAAGCGCCAAATGAGCTCTATACACGTTGGCGCTCGCCTTCACTCGGTCAGCTAGGCAAGTGACACCGAACGATGGCAAGGCAAGGCAAATAGGCTATCTATATGTTGGTATTAGCCTTCACCCGGCAACGTTGGACAAAACGTGTCATTTTATTGCTGGCTTTAAAAATAGTAATTTTTAGTATTAGAGTTGTCAGTGGGAAAAAATCGGAAACGAGTAGATAATTTTGTTTTCAGTAACTGAGATTACCTAGTAAATAAGTCTTGTTGAATCTAAATTAGATATAAAATTATTTACCAATAAACCTAATGATGGAAATGCATTATCATGTAATCTAGTTATATTCAAGGTCCTGTTTAAATTCGACTCTTCAAAATGAAACGAATAATTATAGATGGTCTTTGACCCAATTTGTATTTTCAGTAGTCCTATGCTTTCCAAACATTCTTTATTTCTTTTTTCATTTGTAGGTAAACTTAAAATAGTAAAAATAATAAAAATAATAAAAATCTCGTAGTGAATTGTTTTAATAACAGAAGATCGATAATATGTATTAGCATACATGCGGTGTTCATGTAAAAAAAATAGATATTTGTTTTCGATGTGATGTAGCAACATATTGTATCGATATTTTGCGATATATCGGTACAATATGTCGATATCGGTAGGAAGGAAATTTTACGAAAAGTAAATAAGTAAAACCACCAGTTTTGACACGATAATCAAATGTATTCCTTATTCTTATATTCTCATTGGCTAGCCGCACATACAATATTATTGACATTTTGTTTAGCAGTTCTTGTGAAAGGGATACTTCCCAGGACGAACTGTAGTTGACGACTTTTTTGACGTTACGACAAAAGACTGTCGTTATAACAGGAAGAACTACAACGACATCGTCCGACGACAAACAAAACGTGATGATAAAAATGTGACGTCAGAAACTCGCCGCTTCAAACTACTCTGTCGTGCAAATGACAAGGCGGCTGCCGTGAACCGACAAATTGTCGTCACGATCTAGTGGGAACAGCTAGACACAACAGTCGTTCAACGACAAAATAAACGTCCACGACGCAGTCACGACAGATAGTCGTGATATGGGAACAGGCTAGACGCGACAGTCGTCCAACGTTAAATAAAAACTTATGACATAATGGGAACGCGTCCAAAGAGTAGAAAAATAATATAAAGCAAGGAGTTCGCGGCAAAAACTTACATGTCAGAGACCTGTGAAGTCCCTAAATGACATTGAACCAGCGTGATCAGCTATAAGCATTAACTCTCTAACGCAAGCCGGCGGACGGAAAAGCAGAGAACATTAAAATCAATGTATACTCTACGCTACTTCAATTGAAATAGCTATAAATTGCAATGCTCTGAGATCAACCTCGGAGCGCCGTGGCGCATTTCTCTCTGCGTCTCACGGCATTGAAATTTATACCTTATTGCTAAAGTATAAGATATACATTAATTCATTTCATGTCATATATTTAAGGATGATAGGATTTTTTTTTTATATAAAAATTTAAGTGCACATTTAACCTCCATCTCACCTGATGGAAAGTGACGATGAGGTCGACGATGGAACATGCACACCTAAATAATGCCGATACACTCTCGCCTTAACAAGGTCCAAGTTATAACTCTCCATAGCCGTTCGCCATATAAATGTGGAAGCGTAACGCTTCGTGCGAATCTTAGGAATATCCATAACATAGGGATGGAAGCCAAGACTGCGTTACTTTGTGCGGGAAAATGTTATAACCGTAACAAACAGACATGAAATGCAATTACAACTTTTTTATAAAAAAAAACCAAAGTCAAAGTCAAATAAATAAATTAATAAAGTAAAATTTAAATGTGACCATTACTGAGGTACCCTATTTCCAATAAAAAAAGAATCATCAAAATCGATTTACAAATAATCGGCCGGAGTAATCGTGTAACATACATAGAAAAAAAAATACGGAGCCCGAATTGAGAACTTCCTCCTTTTTTGAAACCGGTTTAAAAAATGACGAAACTTTCATAACTTTCTTTCATAAGCT
This sequence comes from Hyposmocoma kahamanoa, assembly GCF_003589595.1. Classification (NCBI taxonomy): domain Eukaryota; kingdom Metazoa; phylum Arthropoda; class Insecta; order Lepidoptera; family Cosmopterigidae; genus Hyposmocoma; species Hyposmocoma kahamanoa. The sequence goes on from NW_020653853.1 coordinate 9,379,248, forward strand.
CACGAAAAAAAGCCGTTTAAACCCAATACAAAGATCAACAACGAGCACATAGACGAATTCGTAAGTTCTGCGGACTTGGTCTGTAGCTCAGTTGGTAAGAGCGGTAGTCACGGTGAGGTATCTAAGGAAGTCCAGTCAGATCGAAGGAATTTTTCTTTGTGTTTGTTTGATCTTTGTATCAATAACAAACTAGTGGATAACTTTCACAAAAAATATTATGACTAACAATACGATTATTAATTCATTTTCTGGTTGATAGTACATACGTCGTAATAGTACTCACAGACACGATAAGGATTTGACCTGCAACGCGATTCAGAACTTTTCGATATTTTAACAGAATCGTTCGATTGAATGTCGTTTTCGAATCGAAGGGCGCTTTCGGAGCTATTCAGAACATTCGAGTTAAACGTTTGATCCGGATTCGGATACGATATCGTTATCCAACAGCGTTTACGAAGTTAGTCGGTGAAATAGATTACAAGAAAAATGAAAATCCTTATATATATACATTTTTAAGACTTTAAAGGCCTAAAATATGGGAATGCATTAGTCTTTCATTAAAATAAATTAATAAAATTGAACAAAATTCAGACTTTATTTAATATAATAAGAGATTTCCACATTATATTCTTGCTTTGTAAATAATAGGACGTTTGGTAACTTTCATTCTATAACAGTGTTCTGAATAACGTTTGTAGCCTTTGCCGGTCGAGAAGTTCGAGTAATCGTACGGGTGTGACGTCATTTCGGGTCGGTTTCGAATAGAACAGTTCGACGTTCGATTCGGGTGTTGTGAATAAAAATGAAAAGAAATCGTACGATATGAAATCGAATCGGTCGACAACTGAGTTATCGTAAGTGTCTGAATCGACACCCTGATTCTGTTTAAAAATTGCAATATATGTACATGGTAAGATTACCATGTACATATATTGCGAGCAGATGCTCGCAAGATGCTCGTTTACTTAGTATAATTAATTAAAAATAATAAATTAAATCGCAAATATCTAAATATCTTACGGGCACTGTCACAGCGCCTGTCACCCTGAGACAAAAGTCGAGAAGTCCCTTGTGCTTGTAATTTCACCAGCACCCTTACCCTTTCAAATCGGAACGCAGTAATGCTGACATAAGTGCTTGGCGGCAAAAATAGGTAAGGTAGCAGTTCTCCCCTGTACAAACTCTTTCACAAGGAACTCTACTGCTACTAAGTACTTTGCATTTTTTTTGTGTCTTGTATTGCGGATGCTATATTGACTTGATCTATTACAATTTCCCAATTTTTAATTCCATTCCAATCGAATTTAATTTCAATTTTATTTGAAATTGAATTGTATTTTTCTGTTTCTATGTTTGCTTATATTTGATTAATTTTATGTACCTATGTATCTAATAATTTTAAGTAAACGTGAATGTAATCTCTAAGGCGAAACTTATGCAATCCTGTCTTGTGCCTTGTAGTACGTGACCAAAGCGGTTAAAGAATCACAACTACCTATTCGTAATCTTTTTGATTCTCATCGGAGACACGAATAAACAAACAGTCTGAGAATAAATAAAACAGTGCGCAGTTGCACGCTTTGAACTTGCATTTTTGCATTTTAGTCATGACAAACCTTTGTTTACAAAATTATTGTTACAATCATCAGACATAAGTTTGGATTTTCATAACAGTAAAATACTGTACTTTATTAGAAAGTCACTTCCTTTCTTAACATTGACACTTGTTAACAAAAAAGGTCCTTTTTCACGATACCAAGCGTCTGTAGCAGTTGCAGTGCCACACAGAGCTTTAAATCTTAAGATCTGAGAAACACTGCCATTGCGCCCAAGTCCGCCCGACAAGTCTTATGTGCCTGTCTTATGAGACCAAATTTTGTGGAACAAAAGTTGTTATTTATGATGTTAGTAATATAACCTGGGAGGTTGTTAATATATTTTAAAAATAACACTATATAGAAGCAGTAGAGCTCTTTGTGAAAAACTCCGTCAAGGGAAATACTGCCGCCTTACCTATTTCTGCTGCCAAGCAGTAATGTGAGCTGGTGAAATTACAGGCACAATGGGACTTTATAATATATGTCTCAGGGTAGTATTCCAGAAATCTACTCAATGTTCAAGTCAGGACTTGAGTATTATTTAAAGCACTAGAATTCATACTCAAGTCCTTGCCAATAGGGTCGTATTTCCAGTGCTTGAAATCATACTCAAGTCCTGACTTGAGCATTGAGTAGAATTCTGAAATACGACCATCAGTGTGACGGAAGCAGTGGCAGTGCCCCTCATATATTTGCAATTTAAAGTTTTGAGTAGCACTGCAACTGTGTGGATAAGCGCGCTTACCATCATAAATAAAAAGTAATTTATCTAATTCGTACACATACAGAACAGGTTACAACATTAGTTGCAAAAAAATAACTCAGTACGTAATTATAGATAAAATATAGTATAATAATACAGTGGCGTAAAACCTGTTTTAGGAACTGGACTTAGCAGCGTCCATTTAATTAATTTTTGTTTTATAATTATTAATACAAAGATCAAACACAAAAAAAATCCATTGGATTCGATCCCGCTGGACTCTCAACTAGCGCCTTCACCATACCGTAGTTGGTCAATCAAGCTTATTCTAGTCCAGGCGGACCAAATGAATTTTTCTTTGTGTTCGATCTTCATATTAATAGTTATAATTATAACAAACAAGTGGAGTCATTTCAGAAAAAAAAACATTGAATATCATAGCAGTAAAAAACGTCGTGATATTCAATAAAATTAATATTAAAATTTCTTGGTCAGTTTGGGAAGTGTAACCCGACATTTCGTGATACATCCATACTGATAGCCGACCAGCTATTTGCAATGGACCCGTTGTCTGTTCTGAATTTCGGCAGTTACATAGAATTCATGGTCAAAAATGCAGCCGGGAAACTTGGCATCCATTCCAGGCTGAAGCGCTTCAGCTGTACCAAGCACAAGTCGGATCGTGTATGGAGTACTCCTGCCATCTATGGGATGGTTCTGCTAAACACCAACTGGCCACCTTGGATTCAGTTAAAAAGCGTGACTTGGCACAAGAAGCAGGCAACTGCACGGCGGTGTTCAGGACTCTGCAGCTTCACCTCTACTAATTCCGCCTTAATTAAGCGTAGTAAGCCTCTTGAGGTTTTATAGGTGACGCGGAATTAGTAGAGGTGAAGCTGCAGAGCCTTGAACACCGCCGTGCAGTTGCCTGCTTCTCGATGTTCTACGTGCGCGAGGGAATTGCGCGATTTAATTCCGCCTTCCCCTTTCCAGCAACGGGAGACCAGCCGTAGGCTGGGTTTCCACCCCATCGGTGAGGATATTTCAAGGATTCCCATTCATTTGGCGAACGGCTATGGAGTGGAATTCCCTGCTTGCAGATTTGTTACCTGAACAGTATAACTTGGGCCTTGTCAAGGCGAGAGCGAACAGGCATTTTTAGGTGTGCATGCTCCATCGTCGACTTCATCGTCACTTTCCATTAAATGAGATAGAAGTCAAATGCGCACTTATGTTTTTATCAACTTAGACAACTATCAAATACAGCCCGTGTCTAATATACGTACGCGTACACGTACACATAATATATGAAAATGATTTTAAACACGCAAAACCGGATAAAAGAAATTAATTAACTCCGATCAATGCTAATAAAAACGTACCTATAGGTACATACAAAGTAATCACGATAATAATATACAATAGCCTTCATAACGACCTTGGTCTAACGGTTTGTACAGTGGGCGCTAGATGAGGAAGCCCCAGGATTGATTCCGAGTAGGAACAATATAAGTAATGAACTTTTCTGAATCGTTTCTCGTTTCGGAGTGATTTTCGTTAACGCTTATGGTACAGTGAATTGCCTAGTTCGAGACATTTTCGTTGTCCGACATTTTTTTATAAACAATCAAAAATTTTAAATCGCAAATTTTATGGGCACTGCCACTGCAACTGTTACCCTGAGACAATAAGTTAACAAGTCCCATGTGCCTGTAATTTCACCAGCACCCTTACAATTCTAAACCGGAACGCAGTAATGCTCACAACACCGCTTGGCGACAGAAATAGCAAGTAAGGTAAATATCAAGTAAGGTAGTACTTCTGTGGACGAACTCTTTTACAAGGGGCTCTACTGCTATTATATATAATTACAACTTTTGATTTACAAAAAGAAATAAATATCTAAATTAAGGTTAAATAAAACTTTACACGACATGAGCCCTGACCCTTAAAGAAAGGTTAAAACAACAATCGCTATAAGTTACAATAAAAATGTAGGTACTCACGTTTCGACATCATCCTGACGTAGTTACAGTCTTAAACCAGCGTTATACCTTCAAATAGAGAAAATGTACTTGAATGCTTTGCACACATAAAACTATTAACATTTTTGTATAAATTAGAGATGACCGTTTATATCGAACACTAAACCTATTGTGATAGCGAAGCAGTACATTCGTCGTTATCGCAATAAAACGCTATACCCATTATAGCAATAGAACTGTTAAATAAGACAGTTATAACACAATTGTGAGATAAATTAACAAGTTAACGATGTACAGGCAAATGCGCAAACGAATTATGCTTCAACGTAATATAATGCACTGCGGTATAATGACACCGTGGTATCAATTATAAGACTAAATTTATGTTTGATTTTATCGATAATAAACGCTATGTTCATGTCGCCATACACAATTAGGCCACCTGTCAGAGGTCTACACATTCTGGCAATTGTAGTGTTTTGTATTATATCGTACAAATTATTTGTACAGTTTGTGCGAATTATTCGAAATTAAAACCTTGAAAACAGCTGTATTTCCCACTTACCTGAGAGGTAGTATTATTGGTTCAATAATATTGAACAGATGTTGCTTTGATATGAAAATTCCATCATGTTTATACGAGTATACTTTTTGCAACACTAAAGAAAAAACGTCCGGTTTGTTTAGAACTTTGGTTATATAAAATAGTTACCATTTTGTGACGTTTGTTTACGTTTCAGAAATACTTGTTAGCTATACAACTACAATTTTATGGGTTGCATTGAGTTGTAACTTTTGCTTGCACTTTGAGTAGAAATTATTCCGCTTGATTTACTTAGCGTACTTTTTGTTACAGTCGACAGCTACTATACATTTTAGTTCTGAAACTTATTGTATTTTCCTTCATCCATAATGTCAAGTGGTCTATGATATCATTTTATGGAAAACGAACTGCTCATTTTTTTATGTTGTCATTGTAATTCCTCAAACAAAGTAAAACGCCAATTTAGAACATTAACTTCATGAAATAGATGGCAATACGCTTAGACTATTTTATTTCCATCATTTATGGCAATACGTTTTATATTCATAATGCATTTTTCTAAATATTAGTTTCACGGCATTGGAATAAATCCATCAAGCCAAATCTTCAACATATTTTTTTCCTATTGGCATGCCATAACGGCAGACATTTTGACTTTCATTTGTTTTTCTATATCGGCTTCTCCAGTCGGAAATAGTCAGAATAAATGCAAATTGCTTGAAAAAAGTTTATATATGAATTCTCCTCGTTACATAATAATAACCGTAATGTCTCATTATTTGTCGATTTGTAGATTTTCCTCTCAGTGAATTCTGTCGAAATTCACCGGTCAATTTTTGATTAAATACGCGTGTGTTCCTCAACTTGACATTGGCGAAATATAGATTACTTCTATGGCGCCATAACATTTAAAAGAAGAAGATAAGGGCAGACGACGCGCATTTTCGGCGCCGTAAACGCGCGTCGTCGGCGCGTATAAAATGCATCGTATGTATATGCTTTAAGGAAGTTACCACACGTATTCAACGGTTGAGGTCAGCAAGTATAATATCATTGGTTGCGGTCGTCAGAAAAATCTTTAAGTCCATGCAATAAGGGCAAAAAACACGTTGCCCATTTCACTTCCGCTCGGACCCACAGACACGGTGTTCGCTCTTCTTCTTTTTCTTCTTCTTCTTCCTGTGCTTATTGGGATAAGGCTAGGTGAGATTACTTTGCACGGAGTTCACTCTTATTACATGGATATAAAGATTTCGTGTTGCTAAGTGTGGTTATTCCCTAGAACGTACGATCTTCCGCAGTTTTCAAAAATAAACATTCTTTATTTTAATTATCGTCGTACGTCTGTCTTTTATACATCCATATAACTTATTGAACTTTATAGAACGCGATAGACTCAAACTACAGTACTAGTGGTGAAGTGCTAGACCAAAAATATACAGAGGAACGATATGCTCTACATTCTATATTGCCTCCTCCTCCCGCTTTTGCCAAATCGTGTAAGATGCGAAAGACGTAGATAGTCTGTAGAAGCATTTTTATAAATTGAAGATAAACTCCAAATAAAAACTTCTTTAAACCTTGTTGTTTTGTAACGAATCGTCGAAAAAAGTTCTGTTTCTGATTTGACAGCATTGGTTTCTGTTGAGCAAACTTGACCCGTAGCTCAGTTGGTAAGAGCAATAATACTACGGTGTGTATTGAGCAGTAAATATGTCAAAATGAGTAGCTATACCCCTGAAATTTTGCTTTTGTAGTTGTTACCAAAGTTATTACCTTACTATGCTATTGTTAGTGTTAAGTGATGATGTACAAATAAATAAATAAAAATCTCGGTACAGAGTGCTGAAAAAACCGACCTCAAAAGTCAGTCATCTCCTAGTTTGCCACCCTTAGAGGTGAAATATTTTCTTCACGTTTAAATACAACCACTACTAAGGTACTCTTTCCAACAAAATAAGAATCATCAAAATCGGTTCACAAATGCCGGAATTATCGCGTGTCATCCATACAAACATAAAAAATACAGTCGAATTAATAACCCCTCCTTTTTTTAAGTCGGTTAGTAAATAAAGTTACAGTAGCATTTGACATATCTAGCTGCCTATTTACATAACTACATGGTGGTATTTATAATTTAGCAAATCTACACACTTCTAAGTTCTTTGTAATCAATTTGTAGAATTTTGGTTTAAATATACTATTGATTTGAAATATAACCGAAAATTTGTATATAACCGAAAGTTTGGTTTCCTTAATGGTACGCAAATATCAACCAATTAGACAACGTTATTGATAACCCAGAAACAAAAATCGTGTTACATGGTGTTACCTTATTAAATAATTGCCACATATTTTATAATCTTAAATATTAAAAGTTTTAAAATGTGAGCCTTGAGAGTGAAAAGGACGGCATCATTTTTAGATTTATAAATTTAGTTTACTTGTATATTGCACTTCAGAATCAACACCGTTATGGGGCGAACGTAAACTTTTACTCTTAAAACGCTACAAAAATAGATTGTTGGCCGATTTACTACACTAAACAGAATAATTTTACTTTTTCACTGATAATGTAGCAGAAATTTTAAATGCATAGGTACTAAGTACGCATATATTTTAAAACGTATTAAGTACCTGTTACTATTACGGACCAGAATAGGTAACTGTTGCTACAGGAACAGGATAGAAAGAAGGAAGAAAAACTATAAAGGAAAATTAAATATGATACACTCAAGCAAATTACGTCTCAATTTTCCTTATTGGTATATGAACATCAATTCGTATTTTTCGATACAATACTTACTTAAATTAGATACGTAATTTTCTAAACACACTTGGAACTATCACTTTCAAATCACAGCACTACAACCACATTTCCCATAATTTTTTCCTAATAATCCCATTTTATTCCTATTTACACAACAAATTAATTGATTCTCTTCTATTTAATTAACTAATGATAAAACAATGTCTAGCTATTTACAGTTCGTTTTAACATTTCTTTAGTTATATTGACTAGGATTACATTTATTTCTACTGCATTGGATGTTAAAAATTTCACTAACATGTCGTGTTACGGGGAAAATGCGGAACCTTGCTTTCCCCTAACGTTAGGATATGCGCATGCGTACGCATATTTGAGGTTATCGACTGTCGCGTCACTCCTTCATTGCGCGCGAAAGAGCTAGATGTATTTGTGAGTAACATGCGCAGTCTTATTGATGGAAATATTGGCGGGAAGCGTTGTTGTGCAGATTTTTTTGGATTGAGGACGCCGCGTGAACGCTTGCGTAGACAGCAGCGGGGAGTAGTAGTTCGCCCTACATTGGCGCATTTGATACCTTAATAGAGTCAGTGTAATTATATTAAACATGCATTGTATGTCGAATTGTTTTCCACCCTACCACGTGGTTGTCAGGTGATAGATTTCGACCAATAGGAAATACACACAAACATTCTATTTCTAGCAGGGGTGGCAGGGAAAAGTACGTATATATGAAGGTCAGTAGGTGATAAAGGAATTCTATAGTTAGCACGTGACATTGAAAATAATGTTTTGTTGTTTGGATTAATCGAAACTAATGCCTTCAATCAAACTTAGCACTGAAATTTATAATAATAGGGTATTCAAGTATTTTGTTCGACCTCCTTAGCCAATAATAGAACGCCTCTTCTATTTTAAATATCATGTATTATTTAAGAATTCGTTGTCTCTCTTGCTCACTGTCAATTTTCAGTCTCTGACTTTTAAAATAAATTCTCCATGACACAGCTCTACAACGTTCCTATTAATATCAACGGGAAAGGTTACTAGTAAGGTTATAGACCCAACTTTACAAATCATCTTTTAAAAATAAACAAATTATTGATAATTACTTAATTTAAAATAAATAATCCATTGTGTAAGTTTGATGTCGTATTTATTTTCACCTCATACAGGTTGCGCCACGGAGGGAAAGTACTTTATTGTAAAATAGCTAGAATTCATGGAGACATTATTTTATTTTTAAAAGTAAGTAATACTGCATTTAAAGAGTTTTAAAAAATTGCTTGACTCGTCTGTGAATCGAGCCGAACAATGCTAAAAAACCAGTTTAGTAGCACTAGAGCCCCTTGTGAAAGAGTTCCTCAAGGGAAGCACTGTCATCTTACATATTTCTGCCGCCAAGCAGTAATGTAAAATACCACCAGGCGCACGACTTGTTCGTCCCGTCATTTAGTTATTATAAAAAAAAATACATACAATACATATAAGTGATGGCACCATTTAATCGTATTTTTATTCCATATTTTAGGGCATGGTTCGAAATTCAAAATTTGTGCTTCATTGCGACCTGTAGAATTGTAGGTTCTATTTTCAAATTTCAAGCGTATCGGTTGAGGAACGGCCGACTAATTTCTTCCGGAAATTGTGCAATTTGATTTGCTCGCCTCGCTTGCTCCACTTCGACTGGAATATTACGTATGTATATATTATATAGCACATGAAACAGGAAGTATATTTGCACTTAGTATTCTCGTAAACGACATTATACCTATTTTGTCAGATGCTTTTAATTCGTGGTCTTTTCGATTTCAAACGCAATAACTTTCGTGCAAAGCATAAGACAGATACAATATTTATAATTACTTTAAAAACCCGTAAAATAAATAGTGTGAACATTCCAGAAGACTAAAATAAGAATTATTGCTATTTCATTTTCGAATATACATTTTAAAAACCCAACCAGCTAGATATTGTTGTCGCTTTTACAATAATAGAGAGTGAAAATGATGACAATATTTTCGATTAGGCAAATGGGTTAGGATTAGGAAATTGGTAGTGGCAATTAGATATTAATCCTATATTCAGATAAACTGAACGAGTCCATTCTACTGACTTATCATTATCACGCAATACTCGTAGTTCTCTCTTTCTCAAGACATCTGCAGAAACCAATAATTTCCCTATTTTTTTAAATATTTTTATGAATGGAAAGTGTGGACGAGGTCGACGATGGAGCAAGCACACCCAAATAATAGGTATATTTTGTCCACGCATCACATAATGAAGTAAATTGGTTGTCATATAAAATGTGTAGCTCTTTCTCCGCTCCGCTTATATAGATAAAGACCCGCAAAGGTCCAACGCGAGTTGGGGACTTCACACGTTTTCCGAGGGTTCGCTTGAAAATCGCATTGAAATAAGTCAATACAAAAAATTATTAGATCGTATAAACTTGAATCGATTTTTTAAATGTGCATCCTAGTAAGAAGCCACAGGGCAGCAAGGTGGGTTGTGTGGAGTTGCCTCTTTTTCGTGTAAATAAGATGTGATGTTAAGAAAAACGTTTTAGCTATCGCTTCCAATGCTGTAGGCAGTGATTGCATTAGTCGTAATATGATAATTCCGCTCCTCGATCTCCTCACTCCCGTCATTACTAAAATCCTTAATAAATCTGTCTCTACCTCTGTTTTCCCCTCTGCCTGGAAAGACGCTTATGTCATTCCACTACCGAAAAAAACCAAACCCAGCTTCCATTCAGACTACCGTCCTATTTCAATACTTCCTTTCCTGTCGAAAGTCCTAGAAAAGCTTGTTCACTGTCAGTTGACTAATTTCGTAAACAGAAACAACCTTTTCAATCCTCTCCAGTCTGGTTTCCGCATTGGTCATAGTACGACTACTGCACTCACGAAAATCACTGATGACATCCGTTTGGGTATGGAAAATCAACAATTGACTGTGCTGACACTCCTCGACTTCATTAATGCCTTCAATGGTGTTGACTTTGACCTATTATTGGAGGTATTGCGTACTCTTAACATATCTCCAGCAGTTATTGATTGGTTTCGAAGCTACCCCTGTGGACGTCGGCAGTGTGTAAGCAATGAGAATTCTTTCTCTACGTGGTGCGATATTTCCGCCGGAGTCCCGCAGGGTGGCGTCCTTTCTCCTCTCTTATTTTCTTTGTTTATTAACTCTATCACACAATCCCTCACTTCTTCTTATCATCTTAATGCTGATGACCTCCAGATTTACACCCAGTCGTCTATTCAAGACTTACCAAGTGCCATTAACGCTACCAATGTGGACCTTGAATCCATTCGTCAATGGAGTCAGTCCTTTGGCCTTAAAGTTAACCCATCCAAAACACAATCGATTATTATAGGTAGCACTTGGTTCAATTCTCGCTTAAATCTAGACTCCTTACCCCCTGTGGTTTTCGATGGTGTCTGTATTCCTTATTTGGATACAGTCAGAAATTTGGGGGTAATTTTTGATAAATGTCTGACTTGGAAGCCGCAAGTTGCTGAGGTTAGCAGGAAGGTGTTTGGTGCGCATTTCTCTCTGAGAAGGCTTAAAAACTTTTTGCCGACTAAAACCAAAATTACTCTGGCCCATACTGGACTATGCAGATGTTTGCTACCCAGATTTGTCAGTAACTCTGCTCAATAAATTGGAACGGCTCCAAAGTATGTGTGTTAGGTTCATCTTCGGACTACGTAAATTTGACCATGTCTCCCAATTTCGCGCACAAATTAAATGGCTGCCCATCCATCGGCGTAGAGATCTTCATATCCTTTCACTTCTCTATTCAATTCTGTTCTATCCCTTTACGCCTTCTTATCTTAAAGATCGCTTTACTTTCCACTCTTCTACACTCTGTCGTCCCCTTCGCTCCTCTGATACTCTCTTACTTAACTTGCCCTCTCATACCTCTAACTTTTATTCCAACTCTTTTACCATTTCTGCGATCAGATTGTGGAATTCTCTCCCTGAATCGATTCGACGATCCACTTCTCTTGATTCCTTCAAACTACGTGTCAAGGATCACTTCCTCAACTCCTAAATTTCGTCTGTACTCTACTATCCTTTCATTTATTTCCTGCATTTATACTTCATTTTTCTTTTTCCTTTAAAAGTATATAAGCATTTAATATTATTATGTATTTATTGTTATGTACGTATTAATAATATTATTGTTATTTGTATGTATATGTATATCTATCTATGGATATGTATATGTATATTTTTATTATTATTACTTATTATGTAGTATACTTATGATGATATTCTTTGGTTGCACCTCTTTTACATATCCGAAATGTCTATCCTAAGGTTGCCTGGAAGAAATTGCTACATAGCAATAAAGCCGCCTGTTGCACATTGAATTACCACTACTGTTATACTTAAGCTATTGTACTGGATTTTAATTGTAATTTTTATGTGCAATAAAGAATATTTCATTCATTCATTCAAGATTTTTTACATCGAAATGTGTAATAAATATGGAATTATACCAAATTCCGTATTCGTAATTCGTAATAGTATTAAAATACCTACAATTTTGGGCAGAAATAGGTTACAACCTGGCGCTTCAGTTAAAACCCAGGTGATTTGATTGGATTTTAACTCTCTACACATCTCTGTTTATACCTTATTACAATTTGAATAGCGTAAAATATACATTGATAAAATTAAAGTGCTATTCGTTGCTGTCCACCGGTTTGAATTGGCCCTTATTGTTTTATGAACATTTTTAAATTTAATTTTGGACCCATAACTTCACTGAGGTGTCTATTTGCAGTAAATTATTTTATATATATCTAGATTAGATAGACGCCTCAAGTACAGCAATTTGTATGAAAACCAAGCGTGCTACATTTTTTGTACCCACTATGACGTCACAAGAACTATTTAGTGATGGAAGCCTCCTTCCACTCGCTCTAAATCGATTGATTGAACGGAGTACGCGTAAACACGCGCATTCCATTCAATTAATCGAGTCTAAATAGAACAATTTTTGTTCAAGTATTTGTTGATTACAAGTAGTCGTAATATTAATATAGTAGAAAAATACTAGAATAAGATAGTTAAATCATTTATTTTACTTGTTTTTAAAAAATGCTGATTATTAAAAAAATATTAAGACGTTAATTTTTAATCGATTTCAAATATTAAAATTATTGTCCTTCCAATAAAATGAACTTATTCTATAACATCTTTTTGTAACAGAAGATCTTATCGATCAAATAATGAAAACGCACGTCAATATATGAACTTGCGACTGCCTTAATTGATTTTACTAAGTGGTTTTCTGTTGGTAATTGATCAAATTAATGAATGGCAAGACAAATGAAAATGTTACTGCTGACAAAATATGATAAAATCTTATTAATCAAAAGAGGTTTACTAATGACGGCTTCGTGTGAAATTTTTGTGATTTGTTTATTATTTCTCGGATTTCTAACTTTGCTAATCTGCATATTTGGATAGCATCTAAGGTGGAATAAAGTAGACCACCTTCGTTCTCGATAGCAACGAACTCACGCGTAT
>NW_020653853.1:9397403-9517369 GCF_003589595.1 Hyposmocoma kahamanoa
CGAATATTTTATGTTCACGCAACTGATATGAAATCGACACAGTCGCCGGTTGCCCGCGGTACTCTTCGTACCACCAAGCAAACCATTGATAGTGTGTAGGGTATTTTTTAATACCCTACCGTTCTACCAAATCGTAGTGCGATAATAGTGTGATAATGTTTGCCGGACACGTGTTGCTGACACTCAATTTGCTCAATTGCACCAATTACATGATGAGAAAGATTGGTTTTTCTTCAATTGTTTTAGAACTTCTACTAAATGATAATACATTCTAAACTTTTTAAAGAGGGTGCTCACTCAATCCGCATACACGTGAACAGGTGACAGTACATTAGAAGGAACACAAAGACATATTTTATCCTTTTGGTCCTACCAGTAGGAGCATAGGGACATATTATTCCTCGAGCTCCTACCAGTAGGAGCACCCAGTAAGAGCATGAGGAAACGGCCGATTCTAATAGGCCTATAACACGTCTTTTGTTTTGAAAAAATCTACCAGGAAAATGTTAGACACTTTAAACGCTACCCATACGTAATACTGCAACAGTACAGGCTATTTTAAGTGAAATAAAGGGTCATTGAATTGTTTGTAATAAAACGAACCAATTATTTCAAAATTCATTTAATCATAAATAAATAACATTTTTGTTTGGAACAAAACAACCTCCATATTATTCACACACCATACAACTCGTCATTTTAGTGAATTACAATTATTTAATTATCTAATTACCTTCTAATAATACTTACAGCAATCTTAATGTGTTAAACTTGTACATATTTATTACCACAATTAATTTGAGATTTTCTTCATGTAAATATCTAATGCTTATAGAGAGAATTCCAATTAGAAAATATTCTTTTTTTATTCCGTATTTTTGTGGAACAATTTTTATTGGTCATAGTAAGATTTAAAAAATCCGCCCCAAGTTTTAATTCAATATTATGTGCAATAGGAGGAGGTGTTGAAACGTTTAAAAGTTTATAAACATCGAAGCTGCAGATTGCTTTCCAAGCAATCTATTCTGATTCCTGAAGCATAGTAAGATTATTATAATAATTTGAATATTTATAATTGACATTTTTAATCTGGACAACACAAACATAAGGTACGATAATGGAATGGATATCTGTTTGGGTACCACAACTGTCTAAGTTACAAAAATATTTTCAAATGAATGCGAGGCAAGTTCCTATTAAAATCGGAAAAATAGTTTTTTTCACAAGAAATAATAGTGACTGATATATAAACCCGAATTTATAATAAGTACTTAGCGAAATAACATTGTTAGTATTCCATTAAACATCGATTTATTTACACATGCTGTGCGGTTGAAATTATACACTTTTGAATAACATCATCTACATAACATAAGTACGGGTGTTCCAAAATGTTCACATCCGAGATATGCAATATTATAATGGGACATTTCTCATACTAATTACAACAATTTTTTTAAATTTATATTTACTATCAAAAGCATTGACAGGAAACATGAAAAATAATTTAGAAAAAATATATACACAAAGTTTCGTTTTTGGTATATTCTTAATTTCATTTTAAATGTGTTAGACTGTAGTCTTTAAACGGAATTCAAATAAATCGTAGATAAATTGTAAAGTTCTGTTTCAGTGTATTTGTACGAAAAACTAGCGACACATAACAGAATTAAATACAAGATTAAACAAATGAGGTAAGTCAACTAAAATGAAAAAACTCCGATACAATATGTAATGCAACATGAATAATTACGATAATCTATCGACAACGCCTCGCGTTACATCAGTTTCAAATTCGACTAAAAATCTTCTATTTACTACACAAATATCACACAACTCTCTTTAACACACTTGAAGAGCATACACTTAAACGTTAACATTTATACACTGTAATCGACCTCTGTTTCATACAGTCCAATAGGAACAACGATGTGGATATAAAAAACGTAATTCGTAACTGAAATGCAATAGAACTGCACAAAATAATTTTTAGCCTTCAGGGTTGTGCGGGGCAGACGTTGACAGTACATACCTTATAAACTAAAAAAAAACCTAACGTCCTATATGAACGAGTTGGCTTCGCTATTGGCCTTTGAAACGAGGTTTGGACGCAATCCCCTAAATACTTGCTTTATCACAAGCAACAATATCCGCTTGGTTTAGTTCACGTCGTTCATATAGCAGAACTTGTTTGGGTCTCTTGGGAGGAGAACGTTGTTGCAGAGAAGACCTACTACAGGATTCTCGAGGTTTTCGTATTTGGAATTTGTTTCTGAAGAAAGACTTACAGCCCCACTGCTGTCCCCCTCGTATGTCGTCTCAGTATCGTCAACGTTCTGCGAACTGATGCTGGATTTGTCTTGTTTCTCAATTTGGTCCTTATCTAGGCCGTAGTCGAGCTTTTCTGCGTTATTTTTGTCATTGTTAGCTAATTCGATCCAATGTGCTCTGTTGCTCTTTACTCGATCAAGCATGGGCTGCAGAGACGACGAGAGCACAGCGAATGCCTGAAAAATACATGAAACAGTTTAAAATTAAATTCGTTTTTTATTTGTTATCCACAAGTTATAAAGGCGTTACAAGAATTAGTTTTGAGTCACCGTGATTCCTGATTGCGGCATATAATTTTTTTATAATTTTTCTATAGTATGCATTCAATAAATTATTGCACTGTACTTAAAGTTACATAGTCCAGTCAGTATCAAAAAACAAATAATAAAATATAATGGAAATAAATGTTAAAAGTTCCATTTCATAAGAAATCTCCAATATGGGAAAAATTTGGACTTATACATAATGTTATTTTTAATAATGATAATAACTCTTAAATAAACACTCATAGGGAAACCTTGTATCATGTATGTAAACCACGTATTTTTGTTTAAAGTCTACACTTTAAACAAAAATACGTGGTTTACCAACCTTATTATCTTTTTTCCTGTATGGCCCAATAATTCACTGGAAAAAGCCTTATGGTATATATTTGCACTATATTGTTTAAATTGGGCAAAAAAGTTCAAATAAACAAATAATTTTGTAATATACAGTCATGGAAATGAAAGTAATTAAATAACAATATCTAAAATTGTACACAATTCTTACAATTCCTCATTTCATTTGGAAGCCATAACTACCCTCTCATGAAGGAGAACAGTCGTTCCATGGTTCAGTGTACTTAGTTAAATTTAAATATGTTGTTACACGTAGTAAAACTGCCCCCGTGGCCGAACGGCTATCATGCTGGTCTGCCACGCAGAGGTCCCGGGTTCGATTCCCGGGCTGGGAGAAACATTTGTATGGCCTACATTTATTTCTCTCGCGAATTTTGGGTTATCGCATGTAAATCGGGATTTAGGAACTTTATATTCAACTTCATGTTTTTGTATCTTAGATTTATGAAACTTGTTAACTATGCATTTTTACGCGAGACTAAATTTGCTAAATTGATGGAATTTAAAAGTGAATGCTTACCTCGTAGATAGGCAGGCAAATGGTATCGATGAACTTCACTTGCATAGCAGGGAGCTGGTCCTCCTTGTCTCTGTTCATTATATCCTGAAAAATAAATTCAATACCATCTAGCGTCTGGTAGCGGAACTACATCAAGAATAGAGTTTTATTAGTCTTATTTTACAACACTAGGTGTCGTTTCTTTACATCATTTGGCACTATAGGTTTATTTTTAAGAGGAATGTAATGTAAATAATTACTATTTCATGTACGACTGTTTGTTGCCACAAATAAATTTAAAAAAATCATTATCTTGCTTCTTTGCTGCTTTCACGGGAGCTAGAGTTGAATCTACTAAGTTATAAACATAGTAAATTTAACTAAGTTATAAACATAGTAAATTTAACTAAGTTATAAACATAGTAAATTTAACGATTTCATGAAAGTGACCCAATACAAAATTCCAACTTTTCGGGAATACGCAAAATAAGATTGGAAGTTGTGACATTTTCACATTATTTGCATTATTACTCTTGAAATATTAAATGGCCTTGTTAGTCTAGAAAAATAATTATGACTTTATAACCACACAAGAATTAAGTTCTCTTTCATTTTCATCGGCTCAATTATATATTTATAAAAAGTTCGATTACAATGATTTCGGAACGATATTGGCTCAATTGCTAATCCGTTACTTTTTTGTTCACGGTGGTGGCGTGTTGTCTTTCGCGATGCAGATTCAACACTAAATGCGACATTTGATGCTATATTGATGTGAAATTTCTAACATATGAATAAGAGTCTCATTTAATGAGTCTGAGCCATTTGAGCTTTAATGGATCAGTTCCAGATTAACAATCTTATGAACAATTTTTAAACTCGTTTTCCGGTGTAAACAAATTAAAACCATTTTTTCAATTAACTCACTTTCATGCCAAAAGTATGAAAGGTCGCTCCGAAAAAAGAAATGATTTGCTATAAACGGTATATGTAGCACTTTTATATACAGGTCACTCACATAATCAGGGTTATTTGGAAATACTAACAACCTCGCGGACTGTATTGTGATTGTTGTGATAACTCTGTGCAAACGCGGAAGTTGTCGGAGAGGACGCTTAGGGCACGTTTCCATTATGTCGTAACGTTTTATTTATCGTTGGACGACTGTCGCTTCTAGCCTGTTCCCATATCACGACTATCTGTTGTGACTGTGTCATGGACGTTTATTTTATCGTTGAACGACTGTCGAGTCTAGCTGTGTCCACTAGATCGTGACGACAATTTATCAGTTCACAGCAGCTGCCTTATCGCAGAATCGTTTGAAGCTGCGATTACCTGTCGTCACATTTTTATCATGACGTTTATTTATCGTCTGACGAATATCGTTCTAGCTCTTCCCATTGTCACGACAGTCTGTCGTCGCAACATCAAAAAAAATCGTGAACGACAGTTAATCGTGTTGTACTACACGTGAACAACTTCATTGAAATATACAAGCTACGACACTTTAAACTGCACGATTATCTGGCGTCACGATATAATGGCGTGCCCTTACTACCAAATACAGATCTAAAAAAAAGCTCAAATGTTTATTTTTTGGTAAAGTAACGGAACAAAAAGTTCTCGTTTATGATGTTAGTTATCTAATACGGCAAGGTAGTTAGTATTTTAAAAATACCCTAATAATATCCCAAACCCTATATATAATATCCCAAAGAATATTCTTTAGTCACTTTCAAGTTACCGGAAACCAAGTACTAATAGACCTTTCCGTATGCTCAAAAGCTAATCACTCTTTTCAACTTACAATGGGAGTAAGATTCAAGTTCTGACGCTCCAAATCGCCCTGTCGGAAGAATTCGCCTGCTACCAAGGCCGCAACGCGTCGCTCCACAGGCCAAGGCTTCGTAATAGCGGCCAAGTCACAAGCTGTCATCAGCATCGCCCGGAGAAGGCCTCGGCGTTGCTCACATTCTCCCCACTCAGGCGTCACTACGCGCTCCTGGCTCACTAGTTCGATAAAAGCTTTGCGTTTGCTGAAAAAAATTTAACATATTTTGAGTTTACTGTTTCAATCCTGGTCCCCAAGTCTGCTAATTTGGAATCATCTCTATTGCGCGTCAAAGGTAAGATTTTGAACGTTTGGTATTCAGCGAACGCTTATTCTAACTTGTCTTTTGACTTCTTTGTAGTCGTTGTGTTCAATAAATAAATAGAATTATCTCAGGATAGATTTATCTTTTAGTGATTGCCCTGATCTGCTCTCGAAAATAGAATTCCTTATCCCACGACAAATGCTGTTAGTAATAGACTTTTCCATGCACAAATTTGAGGCTACATTGTTTTTTATCACGAGCAACAACACTGTATATAGAGTATCAGAGTGAAATTGATCTAAATTTTATTTCCGTTTCGTTGATAAAGAAAGTGATGTAAGTTTATAATTAAATATAATGATTGTACTTTTGTATCGTCATGCCTAACCAAATATTATTGCATTTCTTTTAGTGCATACTCTGCCCTCCTTTAAGTAATAGGACACTTAGTTTAAAACCATAGTAGTTATAGTTTATTATGTTAGTATAAATAAAGTTTTCATTTCATTGATTGTTAGTCACGTCCGAATGTAGATTGTTCACAACAGGGCTCGTTTATTCCACACGAATTTTATTGCGCACACGCCGCGCAACCGCCGCGCAGCGACCGCGTGCTTCTAACTGTCATGGCAAAATAAGCTCTATTTATTTAGCATTTACGTTTTAAATTGAATGAGCGGGCGAGACTGGCTTGTCTTTGGTCTACGCGGCTTCCGTGCGGCGTCGCCGCGCGGTTTTAGTATTCCAACGAATTGAAATATTGTTGCCTAGTAAATAGAATTCAGATTCGCCATTAATGCACGTGAAAGTGTGGTAACAGCGCGGTGGCCGCGCGGCGAAAAATTTTCGCGTCGTGTAACTGGGCGCGTGTGCTCCCGATGGCTACCTTTAGCATTAAGCATTATCTTCTTTCTTTCATTTTACCTTTTTGTTTTTTTTTTTGTTTTTAGTTAGATATTAACTTAATAATTATCATTACTAGGGGCCTTACCATGAACTCTTGAATGAATCGTAGTGAGACAGCGCTACATGAAGTATATATCACCATCCCGCTTTTTGTCGTTACGAACCTATACTGAACTGTAATAAGAGTTCATGGTAAGGTCCCAGTTCTTACCCGACTCATTCAACACATACATACAACTCACCATTGGAATGAATATATAATTATGTGCTATGTTTAATGATTAATTGCTTTTACAACAATTACCTGAAATAAACAGCCAAATCAGTGGACAGGATAGCGTCTTCGAGGACCTTAACGACTTTCTCGTAATCATCGGAAGATAGATTAGCCAGGATCTGATTGCCGGGCGAGTTAAGGATCATCAGGCACTGGTCGAAGTGATGGTGCTCCATCGTAGATGTTGAATACAGCTGCGCCAATGGTGATGATGCCCTGAAGAAATATTGAAAGTATTTACGTAAAATAATAATATTAACGCACACACTCAACATAGCCCCGCGCTAGGGAAACCCTGTGTCGCGGGTGCCATGGACACACACATAGACAACCACAAATTACACCCAAACTCACAAGAGAAATAAATGTAGGCCATAGAAATATTTCTCCCGACCCGGGAATCGAACCTAGGACCTCCGCGTGGCAGTCCGGCATGGTAACCGTTCGGCAACAGAGGCAGTTTAACTCGGCCGGGGATCGCACCTGGGACTTCAGAGATGGCAGCACCATGAAAACCGGTGTGGCAAGCAAAGGAAAAAATCCCTGAACGCTATAAATTGGGCCTTTTCAAGATGACAGTTCATAGGCATTATTTAGGAGTGCGTGCTCTATCGTCGACCTCATCATCACTTTCCATTAGGAAACATGGATCTCAAATGCGAATTTTTTTATTAAAAAAATTTTGTTTTATTTTTTTTTTTTTTTTCAAACCAACGCTTCGGACCCTTTACAGGTCCCATGATCACAGCTGATGGCAAAGTCATCCACCAGTAGTCATGTAACATGTCTAATATTAAACCATCCAAATTTTCACTATAGTTGCAAATGTTAAATACCTTATTTTTAATTTACCAAAAAACATTCCACTTTACACTACGTTTTACAAAATATTTTATTTTAACAATATAATTTTTTCTAAATTAAATAGATTGATGAAAAGCAAATTAGAAAGGGTCCGAAACATTGTACTTCTTTGAAACAAATATACGCGATTTAGCTCCGAAAAAATAGTTTCATTTCCTATAATTGAGGTTCAGTTAAAAATATCCTGCTCCTATCTTTGATAATTACCAGACTGCACAGATTGCAAGTTAACTAATAAAAGCAAAGCTTTTTTAAGGTGCATAAATTAATTTTAATTCCTGTGGCTCATTTATGCTCACGTGACATAAAATCAAAATGGAATTTAGATTTTTACAATTGTTATAAATCACGAAATCGTCATTTAGCCTCCTAAAGCCTCGTCCACATAAAAATGTACTTAATATGTAAAGTGAGTGAGTGAGATCCAGTGAATATTATTCCTACTATCAACCTACATTATAATGAAAATACCGCATTCAAATTTAACAGTATGTATTCCATGTGACCATAACCCTATGGTATCTAGAAAAATATGAAAACTAATAGCATACTTGCTTGGGCCTGAAGCATGTAATTAGGTTTAATACATTTTAAGGTACATTGGACAATTAGTGCTTATTCCATTGCAGTTTGCTGGGCCATAGGAGGTTAAGGGAAACGTTAAAGGCTCAACTGTTAACCTTCCATCTCCAACTGCAAGTTCCATAAAGATATTTTCTTCACCGCAACAACGGGTAATAATTAAGTAAATGAAACAAATGGAATTACTTGATTTGAAAAGAATTATTGGTCCCCCGATGATCAAGGTCGTGGCACAAGCAGCCTATAATAAGCGCGAGGCACTCGAGCTCGCCGAATATCTTCCACCATTGCGTCTCCTGCAAACGAGCAATTTCCTAAGGTCATTGAAAAGTATGATCCAAAATAGAGTGACACTGCAAAAAAAATTTTTTTTAGTGGGGTGTAGTGGAATACTTCAAAATAATAATAATAATAATAATAATAACGCACACACTCAACATAGCCCCGCACTAGGGAAACCCTGTGTCGCGGATGCCATGGACACACACATAGACAACCACAAATTACACCCAAACTCACGAGAGAAATAATTGTAGGCCATACAACTATTTCTCTCGGCCCGGGAATCGAACCTGGGACCTCTGCGTGGCAGTCCGGCATGGTAACCATTCGGCCACGGAGGCAGTTTATAAACTAAAATAAAAATAAACTACTATTTCAAGTTTTCTATGAAAGTAAGAAACAGAGACAACTCAACATTTTCACTTATATTACAATCAATGAACTAAGAAAATTAAAAGTGATACAAATTCAAAATACCAATAAACACTTACGGTCAAAATGGCGAACATCATCTGCGCAACGTTGAACGCATGCCTCCAATTGTGATAAGTTACATTGCGGTAGTTTTTCTTCACACTCAGAAGCCATCGGCAAAGAACTGCGTAATCTATATGGAACCTCTCTATAAAATCAAGGTCCAGGAACATTCGCAGACATGCAGCTAGTGTATCGTCGTCGGACATATCAATGTCATCGAACTCTAGCTCGTGGAGATTGAAGTGAACAGACGAAGGTATCCGAAGGGTCTGAAAGAAAAAAGGATGATAAGTGACGTTTCATTTGAATAGAACAAGGGTAAAAGCCATTCAACGCCTATCTATTATACTAGGTTTGCACTCGTACAGATTAGCATAATAGTCCCTATCTCTAGGATTTTTGTTTATTAAAACAAACACTATTGTTATATTGGTGAATGGTACCTACACACCGAATTTATTCTAATGTCAATAATGGATAACGCCAACAGTAATGTGAGCATTGCTGCATTCCAGTTTTCAAGGATAAGGGTGCTGGTGAAATTACTGGCACATGAGATTTGTTAACTTGTCTCAGGGTGACGGGCGCACTGGCAGTGACCCTCAGAATTTTGCAATTTAAGCTCTTGAGTGGTATTGCAACTGTTATAGACAGGCGTGTTGCTTACCACCAGGCCCATGACTTGTTCGCCCGATCACTTGGTATCGTAAAAAAAGGAATTAAGCTATCGAAAAACATCGTCGCCGAGGACCGTCTATCAGACCACGGACCGCCTAGTCAACTTGGTAGACGAAACACTCAAAGTACGCCTCACTGCGCATATGCATGTGATAAAATTAATCAATTGAAATGTTACAAGAATTCATGTACGAGTGCTTTTGCAATTTACATTGTTAGGCTCAATTTACATTGCCGTGTAAGGGAATGGAAGCTAATTTTAATCATAGCATAGTAAATAGGGCTTTCATCCCGAGAATAGGTTTTCAGTCTCGGGAATATCGATACTTTGAGATTAAAGCGACTTATCGAGTTCTTAGGTATTCGCGATTGTTACACATAGGAAATGAAACTATTTTTCCGGATTTAAATCGCGTATATTTGTTTTTTCAAACAAACCGACGTTTCGTTTAAAGTCATTTAATTAAAAAGTATTAAACTACTAGATAGACAGTATTTTTTATTGTGGTTACATGGATATGGCAACACTGTAGAGTGGAGCTTAATATAATGTATGAAGAACGGTTGTAATAAAATCAATATCGGTAACTTTAAACGGCCCTTGCTCTTACGTGACAACTACAATATAAAAATAAAAAACAACTTTCGTAAATAAATGTTTGATTTTATAATTTGAGTTAATAAAGAACTTAATCAAGAGTCGATACTACCGTGTCTTCCGGAGAATTCTTACGCAATCACGGGAATTCACGCTGTCGCTGCTACCGTATCATATCTAGTTTTTACGTTACACAATTGACATAGAGTTCATTAATTTCGTTATAAAAATTCGCTTCCATTCCATTCTGCAGCAATGTCAATTGTGATATAGTTATATAGATAGTTCTGTGATTAACTACCTACGCTAAATCGATAAGTCATTACGAATAGTTCTCTCGCCCACTTCCTACCGAACCAATTCAAAATAAATAAACTTAGCAATACATCCACAGAAAGTTTCTGACTTTTAGAAGGTTAGCTTAATACAGACTTTCTCCCATGCGCGTAGAAATCAATTTGGCTCATAGTTACTGTACGAAATTTTTTCGAGCGTTCTCCGGAGTGGATCTTCTACACTTGTACTAGTACAAGTGTATTATAGTATAAGGTAGGTATTTGTGTTCCAATACATATGATATTAGGCTGCCAACAGATAGACGGCTCGACTGCAGTCAATGCGTCAAGCAGTCTATCTTTTCGTGATCTACTGCAATTACAATCGAAACTTCAACTGCAAGCGTCGGCTGCAGTCGATGTAAACGATAGTCCGAGAAACAACATTGTTAAGATAACATAATATGCTTTTTTGTGCCTGAAAAACTTTGGAGTAATGTGGTGTGGAGGTTGGAGTAAAGATTACTTGAAGGTTTAATCAACTTAATGGTCAAACAAAAAAAAACACTATTGTGAAACTTTTCTCGACGATTTTATACCATTTAATATTTTTTCTTTTAATAGCACCCTTGTTTATATGTTTGATAACAAATTCCACCGCAAAGTATATGCCGGGATCATGGACGTGAATTTATTAACAAATTAAAATTGAGGATTTCAACAGTGATGAATTTGTTTCCCTAATAAAAAAAAATAACGTCAGAGCGTGAAATCATGAATGTACTGAACGCAGTGATAGACTAAAAGTAATATCTTCCACTTTGACATCAACAAATACATTGAGATCCTGAAATAAGCGCGCGGCAATAACTGCTTGAAATCTGCGTCGACTGCAGTCAGTCGGCTTCGACTGCATGCACTTTCACATATCGACTTCGCGCATGCAGTTTCACATATCGACTTCGCGCGTGCAGTCCGTCAAGGATCAAACTTAGTTGAGTATTCAGATCAAATTTACTATATTCACAGCTCCCTTAACATCTCTATCCCCATCAAAAGCGCAGCTAAGTGCCCAGAGGCCAGTATATAAACATTGGGTTTGGCGCCTACATATTTGCTTAGTAGAGGACCGAAACATTCATGATTAATTAAGGGCTTAGTTGTAGGACCCTAAGGCGCTTTAATATTTTGACATAGATAAGCTCACATATACTCTAAATAAATAGCGTCCTAACCAAACAAAATATCAACTATGTGTTTCCACACAAGAAACTGATAAATTTTAACATTTGAATATCGTTTCAAACGTAGTAGAGATAACTCAGTAATGTTGCGCAAGAACATCACATTAAAGTTTGCTAATTATATTGTTGTTTGAGACAATCCGACGACGGCGGGAATTTCGGAGAATAATGAAATTTTGTACTCTAATTGCATGTACTTTGAAGGCAGAACACAGTCTTACGAAAATAACTTTGATGAAATTGATTTATTAAAATAACGAGGATGTAAACGTACTTGTAATTTAAAGTACCTAAGTACATATCGCACTTGTGATGAAACACAGTCTTAAACTACAAAAAAATGTGATAAGGATTTGAGTCTATACTTGATTCCGCATAACAGTGAACATCTTGAAGCAAACACTTTGGAAAAAACACATAATAAAATTGAGAGTATATACTGTTGACTATACGGTGTGAAAACAAGATTCGTAAAAAATTTTCGCGATAGAAAAAAAACACAAACTTAGCTCGAAATTATATAAGATAACCGCAGTATTCCATCGGTAATTTACATATACCTATTTTTTTTAATCAACTAAACTAAATAGAACACGTATACTATACAATATACATTTTTCAAATAGCTTTTATTTCGTTTGTAAAAAAATAAAATCCGCAATAAAGCCAGTGTCCCTTCCGCTCGACACAAGCAAAATGAGCCTTCATGTACGGGAAAAATTTGCATTGGAACTGAGATATAGACTCTTAACATTGACATTTATGCACAAAACGGAGAACACATCATGCATTCCTATATTTTTCATAGAGGGTGCAATGCTTGTTAAGTATTATATTAACAGATCTTCAAATAATGGTAAACAGTAGGCCGAAAAAACTTTACCACTTCTCTGTCAATCTATGTAAATGTTAATCATTATTTCATCTGAGGAGTAATACATTTAAAAAAGTCCTTTTTATAAAACGTACATCGCTGCTTTTTATGAACTACAGTACCGGCACGTGATGGCCGTTTTGACAGATTACGATAGTGAAGTCAAATCAAGCCAGCACATCAAGCTACACATTGTCTTATCTTGTTCCGTTGCAATGGAGGCGATTTTCGAACAAAAATGTGTAGTCTGATGTGCCGTTGTCCGTACATCAACTATTATTAGCTCCTTCAATGTAGATCTGAATTAATACGAAACTTGATGAGCGGACGAACATCAAAACGGCGATCATAGCGTGCCGGTACTTTAGTGACCCAAACCCAAATAGTCAATTTTGTTACTTAATACACAGCTTTATTTAGAATATGCTAAATTTAATTGTTAACTTATGGGAGTTAATGCGACCATTATAAGGGTGCTGGTGAAATTACAGGCACATGGCACTCGTAAATTTAAGTATCAGGGTGACGGGCCCGACGGCACCGCCCCTGCAAATGATTTTTGCGATAAAACTCTGAATGGCACTGCAACTGCTATGGATAGGCGTGTCGCTTACCACCAGCCACACGACTTCTTCGTCCCGTTACTTGATATCATATAAAACACAAAACATCTAAAAGAATTCCTAATAAATAAAAGTTAGTATAATATTAAGCAATTCTTCAATGACAAAATATAATTTATTTGTTTGTTATAATTAATTTGTTTGTTCTCAATTTATCTCATGCATGTATAATTGTAATGATTTATGTAATATGATCTCAATTTTATTGTTTTTATAATAAGTGCCCTCATCACTTTGTTGTGCAGTTACATGGTGTCACATGTACATTTTCAAGCCACTGTACTTAATATAAGTGTGACAATGCAATAAATGAATAAATGGATATACCTCAATATTCTTTTAAAAAAATCCCAATCAAATAGGCACTTTTGAGGTAGTCCGTAGTATATAATTATTTTTATTCGAAAAATCAACAGTTAAACCCAATTTTTGGTATCATCTGTAAAGGAAGCTTCATGCTGATGGCATATGAACAAATGAAATTTGTTAACTTACCCGCAACCGCTGTGCGTCATCCAACGAAGCTGACGCGTGGTAACTTAATACCTGCAAACAAAATAATGTACTTAATATTGTCTTTATTTTATTAATGAGATAAAATTATAAATACTCTAATAAATTCATAATTTCTCACAAGTGGCGCTGACAGTAAAAAAGGCGTTTAATCCCAACACAAAGGTCTGTAACAAACGCTAAGAGAAATTCGTAAAATCTGCTTTTTTATTGCCCCGCACTAGGGAAGCTCAGTATCGCGGGTGCCAGGGACACACACGTAGACAACCACAAATTACACCCAAACTCACGAGATAAATAAATCGACTCATCCGAAGAACAGAGTCCGATGTTATTATATAGCGAAAAGAGCACAAGTACGTTACGAGAATAATTTCGTTATTCAAATTTAAGGCCTATTAAAGGTGTTTTGAGAATTTATATATCTTATTTCGTTTCGAAAATATAAAATCGACTAACGATCGATCTGACATCGACAGGGAAGAAGAACGACCGAAATGTACTATGTCCTGAGAACAAGTGGTCTTGAACATAGATCTTAGTTTTACGGATGAGTCGAAATGTATGCCATACAAATATTTCTCCCGGCAAAAATCGAACCCGGGACCTCTTCGTGGCAGTCCGGCATGGTAACCGTTCGGCCACGGAGGTAGTCGATTGAGATAGTATGACTCTGTAGCTTAGTTGGTTGAGAGTGGTGGCAGCGGTATGGCAACAGACACTGGTTCGAGTCTAGTCAGATCAAAGGATTTTTTGTGTTGTTTGATCTTTGTATGAACAATAATATATCGCACTGTTAAAACAATAGTGTATTAACTCAAAAAATGTACTTTTTCAGAATCCATAAAAAACGACTTACTTACTTGGCGTGATTTTTTTTTAAATGTGTGCATAGGTTAGTTGATAACAGACGTCTAAACAATTTCATTTAAAAATGAAATGGAAAAATAATATTTCATATTTTTGAGTACGGATTCGTTTTGTCCAGAACTAAGTAACAAAAAGTTTGCCTCATTTTGAGTTAAGTATATATCTTTTAATTGTGTCTTACAATATACTAACGACAGTTTTATTGACGTGTAGAGAAACAAATTTTACGTTCAACAATAGTATAATTTTAAATTTCACATATTTTGAGTTGCAACACTATTCTAATAGCAGCTCGATATATTTTTTGTGTTGTTATGTCGGCAAATTTTAAGAAAAAATGATACGGCTCAAAAAGATTCCACTAGAATTTGACTTACGTGTTTTTGTCGTTCGACTCGTTCGATACATTGATTGAAAAGAATAATGTTGGTTTTTTACTTCAGTGTGCCGATCTTATTAATTAATTAATTCAATGTTTTCTTTTTGTCTCCATAGAAATTTCTAGACTCAAATATAGTGATGTTCATTTACGATAACTGATGTTTATCGACAATAAATGGTTACTGAAATGTTTGAATTTCTTACTCTGATCTTGCGTTACCACGGGTTGGTGAAGATGTCACTGTCAAGAGTAAACTCGAACCATCAACGAATTTAATAAATTAAATTATGTTGTTTTTTTATGAAGGATTTATGTAATTTTCTACAATTGTTTCTAATTTATTTTGCATGCATAAGTAAAATAAAGCCGATTTTATTTTATTTATTTTTTAAATGCATTTGCTATGGAAATTTAAACAAAGTAAGAAATAGTAATAACAAAACCAATCTTTCGATTTTCCTGTAGCTTCTATCCAACCTTCTATTATTTTGAACTCATTGGAAAAACTTAAAAATTAAAAATACTCTACGTTTAATCTACGAGTATAATGGAATTTAAATATTTAAATTATCTAAAACAATTATACACATACAGTTTTCTTCATACAACAGCAACATACAAATTGACAGGAAATTGAAACGGTTGTCCGAAAATTGAGTTGTGTAAAAGTTACTCCAAATGAAATGTTTAGTAATAATAATAAAATAAAAGAGATCAATTTAACGTAACGTGTTTGTAGGCGTGTCACCTCGATATGATCATTTTGATAATATCGAGGCGCAACCAACCACGCCCCCATGCCAAATCTCCCCTTTTTTCTATATCTATGGTCACGACGGCCTGTAGTCGTAACCACAAAAGAAGTCATGAATGACAGTTCATCGTGTTGTACTATATGTGAACAACTTCATTTAAATATACAAGCCACGACACTTTAAACGGCACGACTATCTGTCGTCAGGACATAATGGGAATGCGCCCTAAGGGTTAATCGTCATACGAAGAGGGACTTGCTACTACATTACTTTGTTACAATGTTTTATGAAATGTATACGGTTATGCCTTAGAAATTTCGCTAACATTATTTTAAAACATAAAAATGTGTTCAAAATAAATCTTCCACTTAGGTTTTCCGTAAATAACCACTATAAATACACTTGATATCGTTCCAAACAGATTACAAACTTACATCAAGTGTCACGCTCTGCTTAGCCATGGCAGTGATGGCCTTCTCGTACATATGCGTGTTGTGGATGCCCATGCCGCAGAATATCGCGAAAGCCTCCACGAAGTTCTCGTCGTTCTTTGTGAAAAGCAGGCCATCGAACTTGTTTACGAGCTGGAAGTAAAATGGCAGAATATTAATTAGATACCTAGAATATTAGATAGATATACAAGGTTAATTTTATATTTATAGAAAAAAATTGACGGAAGAAGTTTGTGCGACCTACTTATACATATTAGTAAACTTAAAAAAACTCATTTTATCAATATCAATAATCCTAAATCATGAATATTGAATTGTTGTCACACTATTGACTTTACGTTAAGGTTAAATTTTTGCCAAAAAAGTGGTACATTAGGGTGACCATAAAAAATGGAAAGTATTCAAACTGGTAATTTTGTTACGAAATGTGTGTTAACTCTAGATATACAAAAGTAACCCTGTGTAAGTGACTGATTTTGAAGTAGGGAATTTCCTAACGCGTGAATACCGAAACAGGAGAATTACTGAACTATGTATTTTAATTTGATTACTAGACATGAGCGTCGCATTGCTGCCGCGACTGTTTACCATGCGGCCGCTGCAGAGGAATTTGACTAGCGTAAAAACGGCGTGGCGAAAATTTGTTTTATGTTAATAAAGTAGCAACTTCTCTGTTAGTTATTTTCAGTATTACAATACAATATTTCCGTACAATTAAAATTTATGACGTTCCTATCTTCCCACATAATATTCATACTAAATTTAAACAAAGAGCGTTTATTTTTATGTGATTATTTTTTTATAAATATTTTTTAAACAAATAGTAGATACATATCTGCTAAAGTACAAGTTAAAAGTGAAGTTGAAAATGAGCAAAGGTTGATTTAAACAATGTTTTAGTGTCACGCCGATTATGCCTGGCGGAAAAGCAACTGACGCCCGCCGCCGGCAACGATTTTAATATCGGCGCACATGTTTACTACCAACACCCACACTAAAATCATACCTGCAAAATTTTTTTCCACATTGTGATAGGTGATAATGGTAATAATTTTTTTATAACAAAAAATATTATAATTGGAGCCATCTTTATTAGATCCACATTGAATCGATGATTTAAATAAAAACTGAAGGTGACTCTAGAATTGAGTTTCACTATATGGTTCTCGTCAAACGTTATTATTATTGTGAGAATGCCCTAGAGTAGAGTAAATTCAACAACATTCCAATTTTTGTAAGTGCAAGAGAATGCTGAGAAAATATTCTGTTATAAAGTAGAACAACAAATGTTTTAAATTGTGGTGACGTTAACTAGAAAAGCCACTCTAAGTCAAAGTAAAGAAAATTCTTTTTCATAACGGGACTATATTTGATACTACCCAAGTGGCATGAGTTTATGCGCTATACAGTCTCGTATGCGATATCGAGTCACTCGAAATAAAAAATAAAATAAAATTGAAGCAGTTTCCTCTCTGTATCATGAAACAAATTAACTACAAATGGAATCTAAAGAGGAAATTGTGCTGTGCACAAATATTGTGTGAAATTTCTGTATAAAGTTACTGAACCAAATTCAAATTTTACTCTGCGGGCAGCGTTGTTGTATTTACGCATTCATTAACTGTTAAATTTCAGAGAGAGTCGGTACTTAATTAAAACAGATACTGTGAAGTTACATCCATTTATTGTACAAATAGTTTTTCACATATTTTCAATATAGAGACTACGTAATATTAAAACAATAGTCGAACGCCACAAAGTAAATAATTCTTTATCATGTACGAAAAAGTCAGACAGAAAACAACAAGAGATGAAAACAGTAGCACGTTTTGTGACGTTCCTGAAAACAAAAATAAAAAGCAGAGTTGCGCAAAATAACTCAACCAAATCCTAACGAACGGTTTGGCTTATAGTTGCCGCATTAAATTTTACTGGACGTACATAATATAAAATAACCGTATATATTCTACTCACATGCAACTGCATTGTCAGTTCGTTAATTCCAAAAACAAAATTGTTCGAAAAGAAAACTTAGACAATAAGAGATTTATTGCCAAAAATAACGCACTTTTTAGAAAACGACGCATTATCTGAAGAAGAAACTAAGCGATGTGCTTGAATTATACTCGTTTTCAAATACCAATATAGCGATAGACATATTGGTATTTGAAAACGACGGAATTTCGATTACCTACAAATACCATGAAGTCAGCCAGCCAAATTTCAAAGAGCTCAGTATAACATTAACTATGTTAACTTAGTAATGAAAGTCCAGTCTTCCCGACGGACTTCCAGATGACGAGTATGTTCAAACAACAAGCTATATTATAATTTTTATAAAACTTATTGGTCCCTATAAAATAACTCATTCTCGCGTAGAGGATACATAGCTTTTTACCCATTTTTGGATGCCAAAATATATAGCTTCTACACGTATTATTTACTTGCATACGAAGCAGTGTGTTATGTAGAATTTATAATTTTTACGAAGGTCGTGTCTTTACGCATGTCCTGTCGCAGTCTCCGCATTTAGTCGCATTGCGTCATTACTATCACAGATTTAAACCTCTTTTATGCTAATTAATCGGATCATATAATAAAGCCACATGTTATCATGCGACAAAAGTGCTTTTTACACATGAAAGTTATTAAAATAATACGAACTTCATGAAACAAATTATGTAAATTATGTGAAATTTTATATCACTCTTATTAATTAAACATAAAAAGTTATGGACTAATTTCGTGTTTAAGCTTCTCTTCTGAAAATTTAGTCATTTTACAGATGAGGCCTTGCAGACGCACCCTTAGTATAATAACACCAAGGGTGCGATGATTTATATTATTTATTTATACAAACGGCGTAAATATTTATTGTTGTTTTACATAAAATTAAAATAAATCATCGATTTATTGCATGAAACACGGTTATAACTGGCCTGAACAACGGCTGCGGGCGATCGGAGCGGGGATTCCGTTCGCCAGTAAGTTTAGCAGCCGCCAGGACGACGGGGAGGTATGACCCGCTTCGCCGTGAGGAGGGGGGAGGATATAGCTCTTCCTAGGTGCTGGGCGGGTTCCGGTGCGCAAAGTTGATGCCGTATCCCTCCCACTAGAGCCGAGAAGGCCACCGTGAGGTTTTAACCGGTAAAAGTCCGGCTAAAACTACATATAATCCGCGGGGGCATCGAGGAGGTATCCCAGGAGGATTTCACATTATCCCACGAAAATAAAATGGTCTGGACTTTTGCAGTAGTGCCCAGTGTAAATTGCATAGTTTGAGACCTAATAATGCAGCTTGTATATTAGCCTACACAAAGTCCTTTTTTTAAAGTGCTTTGGAAGACAAGGACAATCGGAAGACAAGGGTCATATAACGTACGTATATGGATGTACAAAAAGGTAACTTCAATTACTGAAATACAGAGTGACACCAAAAATAGAATAATCTTGTGTTTTACCTGGATTACACCAATGATTCTGCCCTCGGAGTTCTTAATAGCCATGCAGAGGATGGTGTTGTGCTTGAAGCCCGTACCTTCGTCCACTGCGGGGTCGAAGCGATGATCTGCGTATGCATCTGGGATATTCACCGTCTGTGAATATGAAAAGTTGTCATAAAATTCAGTTTTATTTTTGATATCATTGCCGAAACTCAATTGTACACTTGCCCATAGAGCAGTAGAGAAAACAAATTTAACTCTTTGCAAAGAATTCACGTCACGACAACGCCGGCAAATCTGCCTAATGAATCTGATGTCAGATACGCTATGGGAATTGTCCATATTTATTTTTTATTTATATTTCAGATACATATTAGGTCCATAATTGTGTTACTCTTGGCCGACTTTAGTATTTAATAATTAACAATGATTTTGTTTTTTCAGTTAGTTTCCATTTCAAAGGACAATCAAATTTCGTAGATATCATAATTCAAGATCTTGTTTCTGCTGCTCCACACTCTATCTATAAATGAGGTCGTTTTCTTTCGCCATACTGCATCGAAACTGTCTGTGCGTGCCTCAACAAATACGCTCGAAGCATTATGGAATTGCGGCAGCCGCTGCTGCCCTGAAGGCGTTATTACATTGGATGCGCAAAGCATTGTAAGCCTTTTGAGTGTATACGACCTACAGACTCGACAAGTACAGAGAAGTGCAGAATGCTTTAAATAGTGTTATTTTAACTGCAGCTGTAAATCGTGCAAATCAAGGGTCGTATTCCAAAACTCTACTCAATGCTCAAGTCAGGACTTGAGTATTGCAGTGAGCACTGAAAATCATACTCATGTCTTTGCCATTAGGGTCGTATTTCCAGTGCTTGAAATCATACTCAAGTCTGCTCAAGTCCTGACTTGAGCATTGAGTAGAGTTCTGGAATACGACCCTAAGGGTCAACATATTCGCCCGGACTGACAACGCTCTGGGCTCCCTCTCTATGTCTGCATAATCGGTATCATTATGCGCATTATTTGGGACATTTTCTTCCAGGAGCACCTTGACCAGAACTAGCGGATCTTCCTAGTAGTGCTGGTAAAGGTATACTTAGTTCCTTGGTATGAAGGTATAACTATCGACATAATATGTATTATGCGAGTGAACGACTAGTATGTAGCGAAGTGATAGTTTTTTGTATTATACCAAGTGAAGGGACAAACAAGTCATGCATCTCGTGGTAAGCGACACGCCTATCCAAAGCAGTTGCAGTGCCACTTAGAGGTTTAAATCGCAAAGATCTTATCGGCACTGTCACCACGCCCGTCACCATGAGACATAAGTTGACGAATGCCATGTGCCTGTAATTTCATAAGCACCCTTACCCTTCTAAACCGGAACGCAGTAATGCTCACATCACTGCTTGGTGGCAGAAATAGGTAAGGCGGCGTTACTTCCCTGGACGAACTCTTTCACAAGGAGTTCTACTGCTACTACATACGCAAATATATCTAAATTAAGTTTTTCTTCTGGTTAATTTCAATTAATTTATCTTGTAAGTCAAAAGCAGTACTCGTTGTTCGATTTAAGTCTGAACTTGTTTGTCTTTATTGAATCGAAACTGTTTCCCGAACATCAATTAGTGTTATCTGGTCAAGTAGAAAAGGAATTAAATTAATTTGTTACTCCGTGAACCGAATAAAGGTTAGACCGCGGAAAATATCTGACCTTGAGTTGAATATTTTTTTCAAGCAGTTAACTTTCCCACCCTGCCTACGCATAAAATTAATAAAATAAATAACACAAGCGCGACTATAGTTACAAATATCACCTCATAAAATATACCCTACGCGTGTTTCGCGCCTCTACGAGATACCTTCAAGGGTGTTGATTGTTCGACGATCAGTACAACCGAATGAGGTCGCTCAGAACGGTTGAACATTTCTATGCCCCATTATTACCATCGTTGTAATTTAAAAATACCCGCAATAAAGGACTGATAACGTGACATTCAGCTGTTCATTTATTATACATGCTCTTTGTTGTATCTAATTATTTTCATTTGTATTTCGCACGATCTAAACGCGGGGTAGCAAATTGATTTACTTCTATTTTTCTATAAATATTCGCCTGTAATATTTATGTGTAATATTGGTGAATATAAAAAATAGTACTTTGTTTTATTAAAGCGGAGTTGCCATTTTCATGCCCGAGCCGCAGGCGAAGGTTTAATCGTCGCGAATTTTTTATTTTTGTTTGCAACATTCACGACACTTTTCGATAAATTAGTGACCAATATATATAAACATTTCCATTTTTCGTAGTTCTATAAGTATCTTACATTACTTACTTCTTTAGACTACACTTTTAGGCTTGTCTTTTATGATAAACTCTTCACTTAAGACGACAGGAGAAGTTAATTTCATAATATCCGCCAAGACACTTGAAATATTTATGTACTTATGTATTACAAAGGAAAGAGAAATAATGTTTCGCAACAATTTTGCAAATATTTTTGTTAGTACATTATGAAGGTCTTTTAATAAGACAAATAAAATTAAACATAGATTCGCAAATATTGAGTCTTACAATTTTTTTAAAATAAGTAAATAGTCAACGTACTTATATATCGTAAACTTAACAAATTTATACATACTTGACTGTTTAGCTTCCTTAGAATTTTATAAAATATTCATAATTAATTCTTAATAAAGAGAAAAACTTCCTAGTAAATGTAGTAAATTAAAGAATTGAACTTGTAGAAATTAAAAAAAAATCTTTTTTGCACTCGTTACCGCTGTAGAACGAGCAACATTATAAGCAATTGTATTTAATTTAGAAGAATAGCCTTTATTCTTCTACTAAGGATAGGATTTATATTACTTATTTAATACAAAATCCTTATTTTATATCAAATATTAAAATGCGATTTAAACCGAACCATTACCCTAAACGAAGAATGTGAACAAAACTTTGGGAATGTATAAGTTTTATATTTGATATGTTTCTGACGAAACATACATGTATACAAGTATATGACGTATGTACAATTTGCTGAAATTTTCATACAAAACTCCAAGGCTAGGCAGCTAGGTTAGGACAGGATTTATGACGTCAATCTCAAAAATAGAAATATCGTTTCCATTTTTGAGTATAATTTCATTTATCTAAAAAAGTCATTAATTGAACCGAGTTAATTCTCGAATTTTCAATGAAAATATTTTTTTTGTGGAAAATTAAGGGCGCTTTCAAATTACGCACTTGTAGCAGCGCTGCAGTGGAGCGATTGTGGCGCGGCAGCGCCGTATCCGTGGCGCTTCCAGTAATTTTTAGTTCACTCCTTGTGACTGCAAAACTGGCGCGCGCGTGTCACGACAATAGTGCTACAACTGCACTCCTAAATATTGTATGAAAATTAGTAGTGGCGCGGCTGCAGCGATACATGGCGCCACTGTAGCGCTTCTATAAGCGTCTTATTTGAAGGCGCCCTAAGCATACTAAGATCATAACTAAAATTAACCAAATTGCCTAATCTATGTCTCTTCAAAATTACCTATATTGCACTAAATCTAGTTGCTGTACAGATTCCATCGAATATTAGGATATCCTTTGAAATATCGAAACTAGAGAAACTCAATTTAGTAACAAAATGATACGAGGACAATGTCTCAGTGAAAGCAGACCGGAATATTATCAAGTTACACCACGTTAACTTACTAAAGCATAAGGGTAATTATCTAAATCCCTGTTCGAATAATTCAGTAATCTCTACTCTCTATAGAAAACTTTTATCGTACACTATTATAGCTCTATGACGTCTTTTGTTCAAGATTTTTAATTAACTGAGTTAGGTTATAATTCTGATGGTATAAACACGAAATGTATGTTTAGAGAAAGTAATTATAGCCTCGCGTGCAACACTCATTTAGTTATGTATCATATAGTTAATTTCCGTAGCAACAGAGCTCCTTGTGATAGAGTTCATACAAAGTACTGCCACCTTACCTATTTCTGCCACCAAATAATATTAGCGTTACTGCATTCCGGTTTTGAAGGGTAAGGTTTCTGGTAAAATTACTAGCATATGGTACGTGTCAATTTATGTCCCAAAATGACGTAACGGGCGCAGTGGCAGTGCCCTTCAGATCTTTGCAATATAAAGCTTGAGTGGCACAGTAATGGACAGACGTGTCGCTTGCCACCAGGCGCACGACTTGTTCATCCCGTCACTTGGTATTATAAAAAAATTAACTAATGGATGGTTACAACTTCGACGAAATTGAATTAATCATCAAAAGTTGATAGGCATTATTTAGGTGTACATGCTCCATCGCCGACGTCATCGTCACTTTCCATCAAATTCAAGAAGGAGGTCAAATGCGCACTTACATTTTATAAAACCGCAAAAATCAAACACAAATTATGAAATTTTAAATCGAACTGTGTTAATAAGTAACACTTTGTACGTCCCACTAGTAGGCACGGGTATTTGTCCTGTAATGAGATGTTTAGGCCATAATCTGCCACACTCGCTTATTGCAGGTTGGGGTCTATGTACGTTTTTCAAGAATCGTGAACCTATTAGATATGCAGGTTACGTCGTTTTCGAGTATTGCCACTAAATATTCATAAATGTGCGTAACTCAGAAATTGACGTCTGAGTACATACGCCACAGTGGTACGCCTAGTGGTAAGCGACACGCCTGTCCATAACAGTTGCAGTGCCACTCAGGGCTTTAAAGCACAAAGCTCTGAGGGGCACTGCCACTGCGCTCGTCACCCTGAGACATAAGTTGACAAGTTTCATGTGTTTAAACTTTTATTGAATTGACATTCAATTGTTTTTTATGTGAAATCACTCCACTAGTTTGTTATAATTATTAATACAAAGATCAAACACTGGCCGGATTCAAACCGACGTCTTCTAGCAAACTGTGCCAGCCGCTATGCCAACTAAGCCACGGAACATACCTGCGGACCTCACGAATTTATTAAAAGGTTCATGTGCCTGTAATTTCACTAGCACCGTTACCCTTCAAAACCGGAACGCAGTAATACTCACATTACTGCTTGGCGGTAGAAATATTTAAATGACAAAAATCCCTAGTAGCGACTCGTTTCGCTCTAGCAGGAATTCTCGACTTTATGATGTTTGAAATAAATATGGTAAATGATAACGTGTACTAATGTTTATTTAACGCGTAAGTACATAGAGGAACCTCTAGAGTTTCTTGCTCATTCCTCCCAAGAGAATCTGCATTACGCATGAGCAGTAGAGTTTCATAAATATGACGATTTCAAGTGTTATTTGCTTACGTATGAAATAAAGATACTTGACGTGCTAACACTGTTCAAAAAACTTATACACGTAAAAAAATTTGAGACCTTATCGATTCGTCGCGCACATTTTGCAAAAGTTTTTTTTTTCATCATGAGTACAATCACCAGGTGAAATATTAGACTATATTTTTGTTTACACCTTATTATTAAAGTTTGATTGAGTAACGCACTAGAAAGTTTATTTTTACATGTACAACATTTTAATTCGGCAAGGTATGTGAGACAGCATTTTTTTTAAATCGAATTCTTAGGTTTTCGCGTTTATTACACATAGAAAACTAAAACTATTTTTTTGAATGTAAGTCGCGTATATTTGTCTTTTCACACAAACCCACGTTTCGGGCCGTTTGCAGGTTCCATGGTCACGACTGACGAGTCAACTAGTTACTTACTGGTTGATTGATGACTTCTGCAAAGCACGCAATTGAAAATCGAAAAAATAGTTTCATTTCCTAAGCCTTTTTTTGTTGTTCCAATCAACGGACATGAACACGTTGAGAATGAATCGGAAATTCCGTTTCCGATATATCAACTAACGCTAGAGAGAGATAACCGGTAAAGTCAGTGGTAGGGGGATGCTCCGTCCCTTTTTAGCAACACGATCATAAATACTTATGTATTAGCTTGTATGGCGTCATTACGTTTGTCTTTTGAAATATTGCTGTTCCTTTCGAACTCTTGATTTATCATCTCATTTTTTTTTCAGCGAATTTGCGAAAATCTATTGCGTATGACCTTTGGCCATAAATGTACGTCTACAATAATAAGAAAGAAAATAAAATGCACTCGACTGCTCGTATTTTGCAGATATTCTATTGTAGGTTATTAAAAATATTATGCACTGTTACAGATTGCGTCAAAAAAGGTTATTAAGTAAAAAATATAATTTGAATTAAAATCTCTAGAATAGACTTATAACTACGGCCAGCATCCATAAGCGCAATAAGATCTAATCGAGGAAAAACTACATAATCAAGTACTGATGTAGCTAAACAATAATAATAATAATAATAATAATATATAACGCACACACTCGTAGCCTAGCACTAGGGTAACCCTGTATCGCGGGTGCCATGGGGACACACATAAACAATCACAAATGACATCCAACCTCACGAGAGAAATAAAACGTGTAGGTAAGTCATACAAATATTTCTCCCGGCACGGGTATCGAACCGGTTAAATGCGTGGCAGACCAGCATGGAAAACGTTCAGCTACGGAGGCAGTAACGAAAACAAAACCAAAGATGCTGCTCACACTACTCATATTTTTTATATAAAAACTTACATATCATTATTTTTCTACTGCCATCTCACAGTACATCTAACGCAATTTATGAGAAAATCGCAACAATATTAGTTCACTGCGCAGTGTACTATGATTAATGCAATTTTCACACATGCACGCAATTATTATTTACTGCGTCTGCAATCTTTCATGCTCGCGCGCATCCTTCGCAGAAGTTATTATAATAGTAAATTATACAATTTAAAAGTGCGAAAAATGTTTAAACTTCCGATACAAACCTGCATCAGCAGTTCATCAATTTGTGCGGTAAAGAAAACCATTAGTGTGAATTTTTTAGTCATAAAACAAAAGTTATTCTTAGAGTTCTTAGGTTTTCGCGATCGTTACACTTTGGAAATGAAACTATTAATTCAATCAATTATGTCGAATGTTAACAACTTTAACTATCTCAACCGTGACCATTGGACAGCAACGCTGGCAAGGTATGTTTGAAAGGGCAAATATGTGCGTAATTTAGGTAAAAAAATTGTATCAAAATGCTGTCCCTTTTTTAATTAGTAACGGGGCAAAAAATAACTAAATATTTTCACAACATTCAACCATTCACTCAGTCACTGCGGTTTTCATTACCTGTATTGCCACTGGGTACTGAAATAATTTGAATAAAAATTTCGGCATTGACTAACCTCTCCCGTGGTAGCAACGTATCCAGTGATGCCTATGTTGATTGGGAAACGGCTCTCGTAGGGCGACGTTCTCGGCGTCTCTGGATCAGCTTCGTCACCGGCCTCCAAGTCGAATACCCGTGAAAAGCTGCCCTTGGATGCCTCGTGAACTAGGAGCACCTGAAGTGAAAGTACTAATGTTAAGAAAGGTTTCATCATCATCATAATTGACTTTTGATGATGATGATGATGTTTAAAAAAGTAGTAGTAGTCAAATTATTCGTCCTTCGGGACAGGCTAAGGCATCTTGTCTAATAAATGTAGGTTTGTAATTTTTTTCATAGTTTAATATTCTGACATTTTTTCGCGAAAAATCGTTATATCTTTACGGCGGCTATTTTGAACCTCTTTAATAAAAGAAAACTCGTTGTTTGTCTCCAAATTCTTTTCTCCAAGGATAAAGGCAAAGGTCAAAAAATTAAAACCATACAGTCAAGTGTGGGTGAAATTTTCTTTTGCTACTTTTAAGTAGATAAGCATACATACATCAAGGCTTCAGTCCATTATATTTTACAGGCATCGTGGCTTAAGAAAACTCGTTAGGTGAAAAACATCTATGTGTCTATCTATTCTAGATCTAGGCTTTTTAAAATTTATTTCATGACTTTGGATTTAAGATTCATAGTCGAAGTATAAGAGATGTTTTATTATGTCTCTGTGTTGCCATTGAAAGAACCATTTCTACTAAATATCTGTCAAACTTTTGCTAATATATATAATTTTGATGTATATATATATGCATATATAAATTGTATAAAGGTAATAAATGCGAAACTTACACGAACTTGAATTAGAAATAAATGCTAATGTTATGCTACAGAACCGCCAGACCTTGCCAATTTAGATGTAAATGTACTTTATGAGTACAATATTCGTGAGCTCTAAAGTTTTATGATAAGACAGCCATAACAGTACGTAAGTGTAAGATCATATTTCGTAAACCACCTGGTAATTTGAATTGATGGTAATTTAAATTGTTGTAAAAGAACAGAAACAAGAAAATAAGAATATTTTCACACTAAAGTTGTGTATATATAGAGTTCAGGCAACACAAAACAATACTCACAAGGTTATTGTCCTAATAAAACATTAAGTGTCTGAAAATGGAGACCGACAAGTTGGCTCTTGGGGGAATTAGGTACAGTATTACAAAATTATATTTGCGGGCAATACTGACAAATGTTGCATTGGCATGCAGTAAAAAACCATAAAACTATACATGTTAATATTTAGGTAAAAGAATCTTATATTTTTTGAGTTACAGAGATTAAGCATTTTTTGTAAAAGAATAAGTGTGCATTTGGCCTCTGTCTCACGTGATGGAAAGTGACTATGAGGTAGACAACGAAGCATGCACGCCTAAATAATTTACGCCTATATATATAAACGCCTATTCACTCTCGCCTTGAAAAGGCCCAAATTATAGCGTTCAGGGAATGTACTTGGTGCACATCAATTCAATGCTAAATTTAACGCCTCAATTTCTGTAGATATCAAATATGGTAATGATAAATGATAACTGTGTATGAATACACAGTTTTAATTATCAGTCATTCTGATTAACAAAGTATCATACTAGTATGGAAGTCAGGGCCATATGACGACGTGTAACCACTTTATTTCATCAATAAATATTATAAAGACTACTAA
This sequence comes from Hyposmocoma kahamanoa, assembly GCF_003589595.1. Taxonomy (NCBI): domain Eukaryota; kingdom Metazoa; phylum Arthropoda; class Insecta; order Lepidoptera; family Cosmopterigidae; genus Hyposmocoma; species Hyposmocoma kahamanoa. Next base: position 9,426,000 of record NW_020653853.1, read on the forward strand.
CATACATATTTTTAATTCTTATGTTAATTTATGAAAGTTCCTCGAATAAAAACAAATGTTAGTTTCATAAGCTTTCAAGAGGATTTAAAACTGAAGAAAATAAACGGTTTGGTTGAGCATTTGTTCCCTGTGCAAGATAACTTTGTCGTAGATATTATTAGAAAATACAACGTAGCAAAGATCTCATGGAATATTACCAGTACACAAAGGAATCGCATGTGATAACTGACCATAAAGTCGTCATTCCTTTTACGGTCTTCTGAAGTACTGAAGCTCATGCGTAATACTTAATAACTATGGGGAAATTGTGATCAAAGTAATAAAACTAACAAGGAATAGTAAAATTGTGTCAATTGACTAGATATTGTGGACAGAGATAGACACTGACACAGACACTTTTCGAAAGAGATTTTCCAACAAATTGTTATTGTCAGCCCAAATAAGAATAAAAACAATTAGTTCCCGAGGAAGACTTAGCGTTTTATATTTAAATAAATATCTATTTCTAAAAGAACAAACGGTGCGATTTCTCTTCTTGTTTATTTATATTTAAGTCCTCAATTAAAAGACCTTTGTTTTAAGCTTTTTATTCAAGACCATGAACTCCTTGACAAACCTAAACTACTATTAAAAGTACTAAAACACAGACTATTAAAATTTTCTAAAAATTCTCCACGCGTAGTTCAGTCTTTTGCGTCGCTATTACGTATAATTATCATCTCAAGATACTATTTTTCCGGATTTAAAACGCGTATATTTGTTTTTTCACACAAACCGACGTTTCGGGCCCTTTACAAGTCCCATGGTCACGGTTCACTGTCAATAGTGACCATGGTACTTGTAAAGGACCCGAAACGTCGGTTTATTTGAAAAAAAAATATACACGCGATTTAAATCCGGAATAATAGTTTCATTGCCTATGTGTAACAATCGCGAAAAAATATTTTAAATTTTAATATTGTTACATTAATAATACGAAATAATTAATTATATTTTGTATACTATTCATTATGTAAGAATACAAGATACAACAAAAAAGTATGTAATTATAATAAAATAAATATTGATAAAAATCCGGATAAGCGCGTTATAAACAAAACAATGCAAACTGAACATAACTGGTTCTTGTACGTAAATATTTTAACTACAAATTGTACTGGTAAAATAATTATTCTTTTTTTTCTTTTTTTTTTCATTAATGCAATAATGATTGATTTCAATGAGAAATCATATGAAAATTCTCTATAAAGTTTATTGTGGGACGCGACACAACGTATTGCAGATGAAAATCATCAGCGTTCCAACCACAAATTGTTAAAGCTAATTAATTACATTGGATATCAGCTAAATAATAATCGAAACAGAAGACAACGAAAAATCCCTAAATGATACCTTTACTTGTCCACCATCGCGGATAAAGTCTAATAAGTCAATAATTATGTATGAAAGCGGTGTGTAGAAGAGCTGTTTTTCAATAATTAACGGGTTTAAATGTGAGAAAAAAAAAGTAACTTTCAAATGGCTGCTAAGCTAAGCTGCCTTTTTTAAACCTTTTATTAAGAGAAGTACAAACGTACCACTTTCCTTTTAATGAAAAGAAGTGACGGAACGAACAAATCGTGGACCTGGTGGTAAGCGACACGCCTATCCATAATAATTGCAGTGCCATTCTAAAGCTTTAAATAGCAAAGACCTAAGGGCACTATCACTGCCCCCGCTAACTTAGAAGGTTCCTGTGCTTTGACCTTCTTGTATACCATAAGGATCGGTAGAGAGTCACTATAACCAAAACTAATCTAGAAAGATATGGACCTGCCCCCACTACAGGCCAACATTTTCACCAGCAATCTTACCTTTCAAACACCTTACTTTTCAAAACAGGAACGCAGTAATGCTCACATTACCGTTTGGCGGCAGAAAAAAGAAGAAAGGTTAGTACTTCTCTGGATAAACCCTTTCCTGAGAGCATTACTTTGCTTTACTATTAAATTGCATGTTAGAAGCTCTATTTCTAAATGCATTGGTTGATTTTTAAAGTCATTCGGCGGACGGAACATTCAACAAAAAACTATATCTAAACTTATCCTAGCGCCGCACCTACCGAAAACAAGCCATCTTCCAATACATTTAATTTATCATAGATTAGAACTTGTTTAACAGAGTAATGATGTCTGATTGGTAGACATTGCTAAGCGCCTAAAATAACAACTTTGAATTTCGGAAGTTAACGTTGCGAACGTCAAAATCCTTATATTTGTTTAATAAACTTGCCACCAGACGACACATTTGCGACATTTAAGCTAAGAAAACCACAAAACAAATATTAGGAAAGCATTATTAACTTAGCTACAACATTCTGAAACTCAAATCAAAGATTACGTAACCTTACGTAACTATGAATTCTTCTTAGCTTTTTAGGAAGTGGTAGTAAGCATCCTCGCAGCATGTGGCCTACGGGCCGTTTGCGGTCCGCCGAGCTTGTATGCACAGCCGTAAATACTAAACTACAATTTTGTAAGTTATTTAAATCTTGAGTCAGATGTATTTAGGTTTTGAGTTTTATTTATTACACGGGTTATAAAAACCAGTCGCCTTATTACTAATTTGAAATAGATGACCTAAAAAACGTCAATCAAACATGTTGCGGTCCGTATAGGTAACAGCAAAAATATTTATACGTATAGCCCTAGGGAAAATGTTGACTACAGCTGGACTAAAGGACTATGAGAGAAATAATAATAACAATTATCAATCATCTGTTTAGGCCTCGTGACATTACAGTTCACAGACTTATAATCACATAATATATGCAATTATAAATTCGGATTGTCGTTGTGATAGGCAATAACAGCCAAATTGGGTACAATCTCACTTGTGTCGAAAATAAATTACCGCCATTTTTTCGCAACGATATCGATTTCGGAACCTAGTCACAAATCCGTGATATATAGATCCGAGATACATGATTCTTGGGGTCCAATGGCTGATTTAATTCTGACATTGACGCATTAAGCCGTCAACGAACGTCGTTATTCCTTACGACTTAATTTATTGCAATAGAAAAAAGGGCATCTACATACATTTTATTTCACGCCCTTTTCCCATCGGATTGGACGGAGGCAACAGTCTTCCACTCGCTACGACCAACACGCATCGTTAAGGGTACACTTGTTCTGGTCTTTCTTTAAGACGTCCTCAATTTGGCCATGGTAAGTTCGCCTAAACAACGGTGATAGTCTAATGTTTTGACCTACCAGCTCTCAAACCGTGGGTGGGTTCGAGTTCAGACTTGCGGCTTAGTGAATTTTTCGGAATTGTGCGAAATTAAATTTTAAATTTACTATAAACTTTTCGGTCAAGGAAATGATTGTGAGGAAACCTGCACATGTAAGTGACAATAGAGCTCCTTGTGAAGAGTTCCTCCAGGGAAGTACCGCCACCTTACCCATTTCTTCCCTTTAAGCAGCGCTTACTGCGCTTTTAAAGCGATTTTTACGATTACTGCGCTCCGATTTTGAAGGGTAAGGGTGCTGATGAAATTACAGGCACAAGGGACTTGTCAACTTATATATCAGGGTCACAGGCGCAGTGGCAGTGCCCCTCAGATCGTCGGCGATTTAAAGCTCTGAGTGGCTGCAACTGTAGTGTAGACAGGCGTGTAGCTTACCACCAGGCACAGGACTTGTTCCTCTCGTCACTTGATGTTATAAAAAAAAACATGTCTTCAAAGCTATTTAATGACGTGTGTGAAATACACAATACGCATTGGGCCCGCGTGTGAACAACTTTACGCAACGCTTTAGACAATATCCTTAGGTGTATCGTTAATAGTAAATACCTAAACCATTTGATCTAGCAAAACAGTTTTTCTCGCTTTTCTTCCTATGACACGCCTTAAGGCGCTGAACAGAGATGATTGGCGATTACTCCACCGACAAGAGCCTAGCTCTTAAATAAATTAAATAATAAATAAGAATTTATTTTTCTATAAAATCTACAGTGGCGGTTACCATTTTCCATCTTCCTGACTGTTATTAGTTTAAAAAGCTAATCCATAAACAAAAGTTTTATACTAAAGGTTATTATTATACTGCTTCTGCGTACTTGGATGACGAAACTCCGTGATAGTGACACGTTTAGCTCTTGTAGGTAGTTTCGAAAGATGATTTAAACAAATATTGTGAATGATAAATATATTCAAATGTATAACCTTTGCAAAGAGCAACTCAGAGTTTCTTGCTCATTCTTCTCAGGGGAATCTGCCTTACGAATGAGCAGTAGAGTTTAATCAATATGACAATTCCAGTGTAACTTGCTTACCTATGAAATAAAAACGATTGGAATTTGAGTTTGGATTTAATCAAATTCTCTTCGACAAATATATTCTTCATCAAGTTCTATATTACAAAAATCTATACCTACTGATTATTATATTTTACTCTCTTTCATATTTTTTCATAAAATTACATGTTTCACGAGTTTCATAGCTAATAAATCTAACAATATTCCGACGACAGCATTTTGTAATAACACAGTCATTTCTCAAGCGCTATTTGACGATAATGTAAGAGCGTGCATGCATGCGATGATTGATGGCATAGAAGAAAAAAATAATATTGTTTCTACGAGGCGAAAACCCTCGTAAGTAGTACATTGGTGGATCTATGTTAACCTATTGTAGGGAACTTTAACTTTATTACCAATCCAAAAAATTGGATCTTATGAAATCGTCTGTGTAGTCAATTTTAAGAAGAGAAAGCAAGCTAGCAATATGACTACTAAGATAATATGAGAATCATTTACAATATAAAATAAATAAAATCATATTTATTTTACATTAAAAATACATTATAAAATACAAACAATTATAAAATATCAAATAATTCGTTCATAACTAATAAAGAAAATGAGAAAATAGGAAATAGAATAGAAAAAAAATAAAACAAATAAGGAAACAAAAAAAGCATGTCAAATAGGTCCATGACTCAGTATTTGAGGACAATGCTTATTACCCTCGCTGATATTCTGCCATGGCCTGTCACAGAAATAAACACCACAATTTAAAAAAAAGAAATTAGTTTCAAATACAAACAGAATCAGACAGTAAATAAATTAAATTAAATTAAGACACATACAACATTCACACATGAAAATAATCAACTTGAATAATAAGAACATTAACAGTAAATTTAAATTGCACAATACCAAATATACACAATATGACAAAACAAAAAAATATGACTACTGCGTTAAGATGAAAAAATCATTTACAATAATAAATTGTCAACCAGTCACACCAATTGCCTGGTCCCAAACTAGAGAGTTTCCTATACTATGAGTACTAGAGCAACGGGATTCACCCAGAGCAACCAGACTAGAAACAATTTAGAAAAGTTCTTTTCCCAAATTAGGCCTGCCGAGAATCGAACCCGAGACCTTCGAATAGCGCCCACAGTGTAGACCGTTGAGCCACCAAAGTCGTCAAAAGTACAAGCAAAAGTTATTTTAAAATGTGTGCAGACATATAATAATATTAGACTTAAGTAAGTAAAATAAACCTATACAAGCTGGTAAATAAAAATAATTTCTATAACAAACGAAATATTTAACAAAAAAATATGACGAAAAATATCGTTACATACTGTTTATCATTCATGACATATTTAATTTGTAAATTTGTAACTTGTGACATACTGTAGAGGTCAACAATTTTTTTTTAAATAGACATGTGTGCATATTATTTATTACATACGAAATATGTTTGTACTGGTACTGTTTTTTTCTTACATTTTCTGTTATACCATGTTTATACAAATTTTCGATAATACCCATTACGTAGTACACATTAAGTGGATTAAATACAACAAAATGTTCGTCTTACACATCGACTGTGGTCTTACATAACGGAAATACTGAAGCAACGAAAAACAAATTGTACTCAAGGTCAAGATTGTATTAGAAGCCATTTCTTTCGATACATTCTGAATCTAGTACATACGTTAACTATGAATGAGACATACATTTAGCATCTATGTCAGTATTTTTACGATAACTCTGACATAGAGATTCGGTACTATTGGCAGGGTGCCAACGAGGCGAAACAAAGCTGAATATTATTCTCAAAGAGAATCTTACAAGGAGAATGGTGCCAAAAGTTAATAAACATTAGCGTTATCACGTATTGTATAGTACCAGTCACTTGATAAAGAGGTACGTTGTAAAAAAAATTGTTACGCAATTATTCAATTTTATTCGTTTTTACTGCAAAATATTAGTAGTGCTTAATGTAACTTGCTTATAATAACATAAATTGCTCGTGAAATTACAGGCTCTTGGAAATAATACTTATGTCTCAGGGCGCAGTGGCACTGCCCCTCAAATCTTTGTGATCTAAAGCTCTGAGTGGCACAGCAACTGTTATGGACAGGCGTGTAGCTTACCATCAGGCGCACGATTTGTTCGTACCGTAGTTTAGTATTATAAAAAAAAATTCAAAGTTACGATCTGCCCACAAAAATGCCATAGATCCAATATTACGTTGTTACAGGGTGAACATTGGAAGGAATTTTTTATCCACAATACCCACATCTATTGAATAGTTACTACAACATTAGAAAATTTACATTTTTATAAAAAAAAACAGACCTCAATAATTTGTGGAATTACATAACGCACTGTTAATACAATAATGTATTAACACAAAAAATGTTTTTTTTTTCAGAATCGAAGAAAAACGAATTACTCACTTGCCGCGAAATATTGTTAAAATTTATGTATAGTTTAAAGTTTATTACAGACATCTAAACAATTTCCTACCTCCGAAATATTATATTTAAAAATAAAAGGGGAAAATAATTTCATTTTTTTAGTAACTTGTTTAGTCCAGAAATAACTCACAAAAAAAAATTGTATTAAATAGATATATTTTAATTGTTTCTTGCAAAATAAAAACGACGGTTTTATTGACTTGAAGAGAATTAAATTTTACATTCAGCTGTAGTATAATCTTGAATTTCACTTATTTTGAGTTACAATACTATTGTAATAGTGCGATATATTTGACAAGATTGAAATCAGTTAACGGAAAGTCAGAGGAATCCAATAAACAAAAAAAAAAAAAAATTATCCTCAATTTGCCACCCTTAAAGGTGGAACATTTTCTTTAAATTTGAATGGGACCACTACTGAGGTACACCCTTTTTCTATAAATTTGAATGCGACCACTACTGAGGTACACCCTTTCCAAAAAAAATCGAAATTGGTACACAAATGTCGGAGTTATCGCGTAACATACATACAACAAAATAAGAAAGATACAGTCGAATTGAGAACCTCCACCTTTTTTGAAGTCGGTTAAAAAATCATGTATTTGCTAGTAAGGCTAGTGTAATGTAAAATAAGAAAGAATTAAATGAGTGATTTCAATTTATAGTGTACAGACGAAAGATTAATAACATTTTTGTAATAAATACATATATACTCGTAGAAATAAAATAAAATTTTGTTTTCATGTCACAATACAAACAGAGAACACTCGTGAAAACCCTTTTATTTGGATAGTCTGATAACTCTATCTAACCAATTTGTGATTCATGCCCATATCAAAGTAAATTAATATTACGTCTGCATTCTCAAATAAAACCATCCTTTAAAAATGACTGTTGAAATGAAGACCATAAGTAAAATGTATTTTGTGTGTGATAGTCATTTCGAGATAAAGAAGTTTTCACTTTTATACAACATTTAGTAGCAGTAGAGCTCCTTGTGAAAGAGTTCGTCCAGGTAAGTACAGCCACGTTACCTATTTGTGCCGCCATGCTGTAATGTGAGCATTACTGCGTTCCGGTTTTGAAGGGTAAGGGTGCTGGTGAAATTACAGGCACTTGTGTCTAAGGGTCGTATTCCAGAACTCTACTCAATACTCAAGTCAGGATTTGAGCAGACTTGAGTATGATTTTAAGCACTGGAAATATGACCCTAATGGCAAGGCCTTGAGTATGATTTTCAGTGCTCACTGCAATACTCATGTCCTGACTTGAGTATTGAGTAGAGTTTTGGAATACGACCCTTAGTGACTAATTTAAATTTTGTAACACTTCCTTTGAAAAGGTGATTTACAGCTCGCTCTTTGTGATCTAAAAATATATTCCTTCAAGTAACAATTTGCCCGAGACACTGGATTTTAAGACGCCTGAAAGTCTATTACAAATACTCGACAGTGGAGGTTGAAGAGCTTTTCACTATTTCATTGTGATTTCAGCTTTGCTGACATTATCTATCAAACGGTATCATCGCTTGTTCAATTTGTAACAACTTTTCTTCAAATTGCTATTTGACAATGGCATGTACCTATTAAAATGATCATTTTAAATTTGCAAAAGCCGCAAAGGTTGAAAGTCTAAATGGTCATATTTTTTAATGATTGATCCTTTTTTTTCTGAGACATAAATTAAATCAATGTATATGTTAATCTGTTCTGACCTAATGTTTGATTTGTATAAATTAACTTTGATAGTTTCATGTTGAGCCCCAAAACTAAGACAAATGAGCATTATAATTCGTGAAACCATGTTCGGAAACCCAAGCAAATTTGCTTTCTTTTGCATATACTAACCTTTATTTTCCGGAGGAAAAATGCATCATGGATACCACCGCGCCTCCCCGTGACGCGGTGGTAATGTGAGTCTCTTACACACTAAAAACAAACGGGTTCTCACACCCCGCGTGAGACGGGGCTGTGGCCACGTGGTTTACGATCCACGGCCACGTCTGCGGTTGTCCGCCACCGCGGACTCACCCCTGGGGGATCACCATTCCCCCTCCATTGTTAGTGACATGCCGGGCATACTTGGTACACCAACCACCCCATGAACCCTTAAGTAATGGGTGATAAAAGCGCCTGGTTTTTTACTCCCAGGTTTCACTCTCAGGGCAGCAGTTGGGCGGCCGCCTGCGCCCTAAGCATATACTAACCTAACCTAACCTACTGAATGGAGGGCGCAACCAAGATTTGACCTATAAGACAAAAGAGGATCAAATAATTTTTTTGGCTCTCAAATATTAATTTAGTATACTTGAACATAATGATAGTGTTACCTTGAATGCAGTTCATTTATAATTTATACGTATAACACCTAATAAAGACGGGAAAGTTAATATATATATCCGAAACATAAAAAAAATATCGTTTATTTAAAAAATTGCACATTTACAATATATGAAATCAAATATATCTTTGAGGATCAAATAATATTGTCTCTTTGACAACGCCTTTCAAACTGAACAAAGTACAGTATTAAAATAAATATCATTGCATTGTAAAGAAATAACATTTAAATGCTTTGAAATGTTAACTATTTTACCATGATATGATCTTACGTTATTCTCCCGATGTTGCCTTGATCGTACCAAAAAGAAACGTGCAACCGACTCAAACTTAGTGCATGTAGGTATATAATGCGTTTTCTGATCGGTTCAAGTCTATATCGCGTTGATAAGTGTGGTGATTCCTTAAAAAACAGTAACTAGTGATAACCATTCAGTAAATTACCATTTAAACCTCTATTTATAATATAGAGACACCTTTTCATTAGTTTAGAGTGTAGAGGCAGACCCCGTAAACTAATGAAAAGGTTCCATCATTTTCATAAGCTTGGTAATATTAAAGCCACATGTGATCATACGTCAAAAGTCCTTTGTACATGAAAATCATTAAAAAAAATTATGTACATGTGAAATATATCTCCTATTCAAGCATAAAAAAGTTATCAACTAATTTCGTTCATAAAACTTCTCTCCCTGTAACTTATCATTTCACGTTTTATATTACAACAAGGGTGCCATTTTTGCTATCGATTACACTTTACCGGTCAATCGGACATTTGTATATGGTAACCAAACATTTTTTTCTCGAGTTTCAATTTTTTTATTGCTACAATTGGATTAGATGAAATCAAACTATACTTACGATTCTGTCAATAGTGTATATGTAATTAAGTCATGGAAGAGCAGATGCGATGCGAATGAGAGATAAATTTCAATCAGCGTTGAACCGGTAGCAATACTAGCGATGGCGCCGGCGCAGGGACCCCGGGCGGTATCTCAATCATAATTACCTGCTAGAGGTGTGCCGATTGCCCGATACGACACAGGCGTTGCCGTTTTTAACTCTTGCTTCTCGCGGGAGTTTTATACTCGTATATTATACAGAGATTTTCAAAGATAAACCAACGCAAAGTGTCACAACTAATTGCAAAAACGTGTTTCTATAGACAATGGAATAAACGTTTCATGTTTGCAAAACATATCGACTAAATTGTAGTCATATTTATTTTGGAATTCACATCCCATCCCTTTTCCCAACATCGAGGAATCAAGGGTAGTTTCGTCAATACGAACTCGTATGACTCGTATTAATGACACGAGTGTGGGAGTGAATCGTTGTAATATTATAGAAACTGACCAAAAGTAATAGAATAATGCTTCGTATAAATCCTACATACATAGTACAGGGTTATTTGCAAAATATTAACGACCTCGCTGGACTATATTACTAACATCGTAAACAAAAACGAAAGTCGTTGAAAAACCAAATACAAAGACACGACGCAAGCACATAGAAAAATTCGTGAGGTCCGTTGGTTCGTTCCGTGGCTTAGTTGGTATAGCGTCTGGCACGGTATGCAAGAAGACGTCGGTTCGAATCCGACCGGATCGAAGGAATTTTTTCTGAGTGTTCGATCTTTGTATTAATAATTATAACAAACTAGTGGAGTAATTTCACAAAAAATAATTGAATATCAATTCAATAAAAATTTAATTAAAAACGAATGACTTTTTACAATACATAATAAATTTACCAGAAAGAAACTTATAAGGTTTTGTTTTGTACTATCTGATGCTTTTTAGATCTGAATTTTTAGCAACGCCTTCCGTGCTATTCGTAAAAGTTTGGTGGTGGGTGCTTTTGCGGCAGGTGCGTTCTTTTGCTACCGCACAGAGTTATCACCATTCATCTATAAATATATTTATTTTTGTACGAAAGTAAAATCTGATGAATTGTTAGAAATCATGGAACAAAAGTTGTTGTTTATGTTAATAGTAATATAGTCCTGACAGGTTGTTAGTATTTTACAATTAACCTCGTAGGAATCCATTATCTATCAGTCAATATAGGTTGTGCGGATTGAAGGATATTCAAAATACACATTTTTATACAAACGAGGGGGTTACTAAATAGATTCAGGCGTTACTTTGCGGAAGTCCATGTTAATAAAAATGGAAGTGAATTAATTTGCTATTCCGCGAACCTAGTGATGGTTAATTCGTGCAAAATAGCTGCGCTTGTATTGGATATTTCTTTTTTTTTAATGAAGATTGTTCGATACGTGTCTGATATATTTTTGGTGGTGGTGTCGGTGACTGTAGATGCGCTTGTGTTATTTATTTTATTAATTTTATGCGGAGGTAGGGTGGGAAAATTAACTGCATGAAAAAAATTCAATACAAGCGCAGCTATTTTGCACGATGTACCTTCACAGGGTTCGCAGAGTAACAAATAACTTTTTTTTTTTTTCATTTTTATTAACGAGTAATAACGATTACGTAACTTAGACTTTATGATGAATTCCGGACTAAATGACTGCATCATGTTCCAGTTTTCAAACTTGGTTACAAACTTGTGACGTCTTGTGATACAAGTAATAGACGTAAGCTTGAAACTTCTGTTGTTGATACTGTATGAGTAAAGGTAAAGAGATAAATAAATACGTCGAGAATACTACTAAAACTATAAATAGTTTCAATAAATAGTTTCAAACTTGACATTCATAAGTGACACATTACAAGTCCGTCACGTTTAGAGTAAGTCGGACAGTTGTATCCCTCAGCATTTTTTCTTTAGGTGTAATTTAGGATGTCAAAAAAGATAGCTTCTAAGTACTGCTGTATTACTAATCAATAATATTAGTAATACCTGCACACTTGAACATAAAGACAACATTTAGTAGCAATAGAGGTCATTGTGAAAAAGTTTGTCCAGGAAAGTACTGCCACCTTATCCCAATTCTGCCGCCAAGCGGTTCTTCTTAAAATGCCTCTCCACTACTGGAAGTTAGCCGTCAATATGGCAAATTTGTCCCTGTCCATGGCCAAACGAAACTGTTGTTCCGCGCTCGTGACTCCGATCCAGGGGGTCTACTCTCGATCTCCGTCCGAAACAATTACTGCCAAATAAGCAATACTTGACCAAATGAAAAGACGCGTGATGCGAATGAAGCTTCATACTTGATACTTGTCTTTTAATTTTGTCGAATATTACTTATTTGACAGTAATTGTTTCGGACGGATGTCGGACGGAGATCGAGAGTAGACCCCCTGTCCCTCATGTTGCGTAACCATGACTTTTTATGTCTTCCAACGCGTCTCTTGCCTTCAAGCGCGCCAACCGGTAATGAGCTTCAATTCTGCGTTCCGGTTTGGAAGAGTAAGGAGGCTGGTGAAATTACAGGCACATGCCACGGAAACGCATTTGGTATTACTTCGATGTTGCTTGTGGGAGTGTCTGGTTGTTTGCGGCTTGAATACCATAAAATGCACTTTATGTACGAAATTCTTATCTCAACTCTATTGCAGTGTCGATTATCACTAACTCATTCGCCGTCAGACGAGTTACGGCGAGCTACTTGAAATAGTGTCGAGTGAAATCCAATAAGTGTACACGGATTACATTCGTCCCTGAGGCGAGTGGAAAGAGCGCAGATAAATGTCGGCGAGATACAAGAATAATATTCCATATTGTCTGTATTCCTTGAAAGATATAGATATATTTAACGAACATACTCGTGGCTGCACACTGGGATAAGATAGAATTCAATTGGAACAAAGCATCTGGATTTGCCTAGATGATCGGATAAAAGGTAACCTTTATGGTGTTTCCACCGATCCACTAAGACGACTAATAGTAACACACCTATGCAACCTTCCTTATTATAACTAACATAATCGACTTTTTAGCGAAATTGAGTAATTGACTATCTGGAATCAGAGAAACGAGATCTACAATGCCCTTTTATCGTTTTTATTTTAATATCTTATTTCATTTCAGTTTTATTGTTAAGCATAATCAGCGTAATTGACATTATTAAAAAAAAACTTTAGGTGCCAGTATCTCAATATCTGTAAGTTTCAGGACAGTATGGACGCTTTGATAAATTAGATTTGAGAGATTAAAATAACTTTGTCATACATTGACTTACATTGGACGTCAGTCGTCGGGTCCGCGCTAAAAAGTGTCCGAACTTATAGGGCGTTAAAATCGTATGCAGAGCGTCATTCACGCTTTAGTCTTCGTTTGTTTCTTCTGACAGCGAAGCAAGCAAAGTTAGACAGTACTGCGATGACATTACAATTGAAATTCAACGTTTTAGCTTTTTCATATTCCTTTACATGTCACTACGTTTAAATAGGTTGACTTGGAACATTTTTTTCGTGGTTTTTGTATTAGACCCGTCGTCCATTTATTTGTAAGTCAATGTTGTCATTCGAGACAATAAACGATTGAAAATTATAATTAATTATAAAAAAAAATATAGTGTGCATATCTCTTAATGATTCAACCATAGCTGGTAACGACTAGGAACACGTTAAAAAAAACGCACCTGAGCCAAAATTAGAAATAAAATACATCGAAAATCTAAAATATTTAAAGCGAAAAAGCAACACATAAGGCATAAATTAAAAGAAACGTACACGTTATTAGCACAGTGATCATTTTCGTCCGAATGTCGACGTTGAAAAGTGACTATTTAAACGATTTTAATCTTAATCAAATATTATGTAGAGACGGATCTGTCAAGATCGGAACTGAAGTACCGGCGGGAATGTATTTTTAATTAAAGTTAATTTAGTTCTTTTTACTAAAAGGTTCTGGCTTTTTACAGTCATACATGTACAACACAATGTTAACAGAATCAACTCCAAATGTTCGGGCATGAAATGGCGAAGTACGGTCGGGTTGGATCAGGTTGTTTATTTAGGATCGCTTATATTACGATAAGCCTATTGGAATAAATTAACGCCGATGCGAAATGCTAACTTCGTGCGTAAATACTTGAATGGAAGCAAAATATTACTATTTCCTATATAAATATAGCACCTTCGATCGCTTTAATGTTTATTTCCAGCTTTATATCTGACTACGACTTAATTTTCTAACGTTTTTCGCGTTTTTTATACATAGGAAATTAAACTATTTTCGGATCTCAATCTTTTTTTTTTTCTAAATTATTTGTTTTTTAAACAAATCAATGTTTCGGGGCCTTTACTGGTCGTTACAGTCAGCTGTGACCATGAGAACCGTAAGGGGCCCGAAACGTTGGTTTGTTTGAAAAAAACAAATATACGCTGTTTAAGTCCGAAAAATAGTTTCCTTACCTAATTTTCTAACGACAAGTGAGTAGGTACCTGAACGCAAGGTAAAAGAAAAAACTGCTGTCTGTGCTATGTCTATATTATTTTGTAGAATATAATATGTAGAATAATTGTACAGAGTAACTTTATCTTTTGTTAGTATTATTTTCGTCTCATTGTTATTATTTTCATTTCATTATTGTCATTAATAATAAAATGAAAATTTTCATCAATAATTTCATCTTCAATTTGATGTTTGTTTGCGATTTGTATGTTTGATCGACCACGTAGAGCTGCCATGGCCGGGTAGTGTTGAAAATCAGACTTGAAATCATTGGAAACTGATTTAAATACTTTCCTGAGCTCGTATCCGTTTATTCTTATTTTGATTTAATTGTTTGTATTTTGTTTTTTTTATAATTATTTTTTTATTAATTATTTCTGTAAATTGTATAATAAACTTTTTTCATTTCTGTAAATTATTATTTTTTGGTATGTGTGTGAAAATAAATGAAACAAAATAATAATTGCAAGAAATAACATTGAAATGTTTAAATTAATAAAAAGCAGGTTACAATACCTTTAAATATTTATTATCAACAACCATTAACAATATCATGACGTAGTACTTCAACAAATTCCAATAAATTTTCGAAGGATTTTTTTTACAAAAGGTTTAATATGTATTAATAAACATTACGCGAATTTCTTAGTCATTTGCGAGACAAAAGCGCGTTTTCTATTTGAGGGATTCAAACAAAACATATGCAAATTTCCGTGTTAAGTCTGCAAACGAGGCTAAAGGCTTGACGCCTGTTTGAGAATCTATAGAAACTTCGTGCCGCTGAAGAATCGGCAAGCATATTCAAAGCTTAATGATGCTTTGTCGTAAACTCATACATAATAGATAACTCGCGAACAAAAAAAGAATACCTTTTTAATCTATGTACCCGCTTGCTAAGCTCAATAAAACTGAAATTGTATTACGGATTACACAAACGGAGTTTTGAGTACTGTTGCATCTTATAATACTACACATTACACGATTATACAAGAACTTCATTTTAAGATAAAACAGCTGGTGTACCAATCTTGCGCACCCGTCGCATATCTCGAATATCGTTTTAAAGAACCAGTGTTGCCAGATGGCTACAATTCTTAAATTTTTCGTAACCTTTGATCCTCACACGTACGTACGTAACTTTTGTTTTTAAGCAGTTTTTGTAACTTATTAGGATTTTATAAATTCAAGTATATTTGTTATTGTAAATCCTACATAGTTTACAAACGAACTCAAATAAGACAATAAATAAAACTAATTTTGGCTTCCACTAAGCAAAATCCGCAAGATAACTTTTTCGCATTTACAAAATGTACTTTCCCTAAGCAAGAAATAAGAAAAAAAAATTAAGTTTCATTTAACTTCTTGCTTAAATTTAGGCAAAGTTCGTTTTTAAATGAGAAAAACATGCTTTGCTCTACGTCTTTGCTTAATCAATGTCAAAGTTTTGTAAATCAAAGCCACCGGTGGCGCATACAAAATTAAGTCTACCAATTACTAGTAACAGCTTGATTTTTGTTAACCGCGCCTGCTTTTTTAGGATGTAAGCATATATAAATATACTACATCGTAAACACATTTTGTTCTAAATAAAAACAAAAATGTAACTTTTGCAAGCAATAACTTTTTTGAAAAAAGGAAAAACAACATCAAAAGTTGGTGGAATTAAGTTTGTGGAAAAAGCTCGTGCGCGAAACCGGATTCATCCCCTAGTTTGCCTCCCTTAGAGGTGGAATATTTTCTATAAATTTAAATTGGACCAATGCCGGAGGTACCCTCTTTCCAACAAAAAAGAATCATCAAAATCAGGTCACAAATCGCGTATAATCACATACAAAAATAAAAGAGAACAGTAGTAATATTTGGTTCAAGGGACTTGGTAACACTGAAGTTCAAAGTTCTCGCTTATTTTTTACGTAACTTCAGAAATAATTGTACTTGTGAGAATGGTGTCTAATAAATTAAGTGATAATAAAAAAAAGATAAAAAAAGAATGTATAAAAGGCATTCTAGCCGAGAATATCTGACACTATACGCTATAAATAAGTTGTAAACAACCAAGCCATGTGGATGTAATTAGTAATTTTGAAATACTTGAATATTTTCTAACCTGCACCCGCTGACACCGTATAAGACTCTGCGTGTGTGTTAATATCCTGAGCACCATGAGCTCTATGGTGCTCTGCTCCTCGAACACCATCCGCGCCAAATCCAGCAGCACCTGATTCCTCTTCACTTCCAATTGGGACCTTTCGTATAGCTGCGCGTTCCGGAGTCCAATGCCGCAGAATTGAAGATATGCCGAAAATACTTTCTCGTCATTTGGTGTGAAAGCACCGTCGTTCAGTTTGTTTATCACCTACAAATGTATGACATATTAGAAAGTTTATAAATATCGGTATCTTAGGTGATATAAAATCGCTTGCTTGATGATTGAGATACTACACTTAGGCGTTAACTTAAAAACTGGTTAGTTACAGACATCTAATTCCCCGAATGTCTAAATGGAACTATGGTGTATACAATATGCTGGATCTAAGTCAAAGTCGAATAATCGTTTATTCCACAGGTAAAATTTTTACACTTGAAAACGTCATTTTTTAAATTACTGCTCGTTCACTACGCTGACCTCCCTAGAACGAGCAAGAACCTCAAGGGATTGCTCTTTTCAAATAATCTTAAATGCTATGGAATACACTTTGAATCATAATTGTGTGGAATATCCACTCGTGTTGTCTTTCCATACATCTATGTCTAACACATACTCTTTAATTTTGTAATATGACGTTTCAATTAAAATATGTACTTTTAATGTTAGTTTTAAACTTGGGAAATGATAACCTTAATATATGCTACGGAATCTTATTTTAAAAACGTATACCGTTCCCCATAAGTAATTCAACAGATTCTCCTGCATTTGTCAGCAAGTTCAGGTCCACAATTCCTAGACCAATAAATTATACCTTCTAAAACTCGTGTCTACGGAACTAATCTTGCTATCTCTACTCCTATAAGTAGAAGTTGTTAAAACTTATAATCATTTTCACAAAATACTTGATTTGAATATTTTTAATCATTCCCTGTCCAGTTTCAAAAGTTAAAACATTCATGTTTACCAAAAATGTAAATAAAATAGAAATAAATTTATAGGTATTAATTAATCATATAATATTATATTACATTAATTTTTAACCTATTGATATATAAAATTGACAGCATAAACCTCATGCTGTGGTATTTTGATTGTAAGTTATTAGCTATACTCTGTTTATGTATTGCGTTGGCTATTCATTCTAAATAAATAAAATAAAAATAAAGAGAGAGTTTAAGGCTATATTCCGTCTCGCTGGTTCTAGACCAGACGTTCGGGGAATTGGACGTGTAACAACTAGACGTCATGAACCAAATCGCTTAAAAATACAAATCCATCCACAGCATAAAATATTTTGTCAGACGTAAATGTAATCGTTTTTCAGACTAAAAATTTCTAGTGCGGTGCAATAAAGGAGCTTCCCCGCGATGACATACGAATCGTTTTCCTAGTGTGGGCTACAATCGGCGAATACCTTACGCCGATTGGCAAATGCTTTCACCAGAATGGCAAACATTTATCCTGTGCACAGTTCACCATGGCGGTTACTTGTGGCGCGATCAGTGTGGCTCTGGACCGTAATAACATAGTGTATGCCATAGAAAAACTACTATTAGTGTACCTTATTGTAGTGTAACTTTTAAATAGCTGTTCCTTAGCACTATGAGCGACTAAAGCATCCTTATACATAATACCTATTATGTATAATTAATAATAAATATAATTATTAATACAAAGATCGAACACTACAAAAAAAATCCTTCAATCCGGCCGAATTCGAACCGACGCGCGACCACGTCTCCTAGCAAACCGTGGCAGAGGCTATGCCAAGTATACTACGCAGCTAAGACACTATGTTTAGTTGGCAAAGACTTTTTTTATAATATCTAGTGACGGGACGAACAAGTCGTGCACCTGATGGTAAGCTACACGCCTGCCCATAAAAGTTGCAATGCCACTCAGAGCTTTAAATCGCAAAGATTTGAGGGGCACTGCCACTGCGCCCGTATCATGTGCCTGTAATTTCACCAGCACCCTTACCCTTCAAAACCGGAACACAGTAATGCTGACATTACTGCTTGGCGGCAGAAATAGGTAAGGTGGCATTACTAACCTGGACGAACTCTTTCACACGGAGCTATACTGGCACAGTTTGCTAAGAGACGTCGGTTCGAATCCCGCCAGTGTTCGATCTTTTTATTAACAATTATAATAAATTAGTGGCGTAATTTCACAAAAAAATTGAATATAAATGCAATATAAATTTAATAATAAATATTCTAATATATATACAACTAGTAAAATCACATTAGACAAAATTGAAAATAAAATAAACCTATCAAGTAAAATTTCATCGGTTATTCACACTTGAAATAACAATTCATTTCCTCTTGAGCCCCGGGCACAAATAGGCATATTATTATGAAATAAGTTATAACGTTTTCACGAAGCAATTTTGTTTCAATTACTTTGGAATATTTATAAGTAAATACGGTAAAAGCTTCTAAACTTTTTAATTTTATTTATCATTTGTTAGTCACTAATTTCCCATTTCACGCAATGTTTCTGGCGAAGCTTTTTACAAATGTTGTAAACAAATTTAGATTAAGATTTGGATATCGTGATTTGAGGTTGCTAGCGTAAAAGTGGTGTAAACCACATAAAATTTGTATAATAAAGCACTAGTTTAATAATAATATTATATCATTTAAAGTAATATTTTAGAAAAAAAAACACATATGTTACAACACTTTTGCGATAACCTCATTTATGGGTAGTTTCTTATTTCTTCTTTTTAATCATGCTTCCGGATTGAAAAAAGAAACACAGAAATGTTAATCATCTCACCTGGGCGACACCGATAACTTCTCCGTTGATATCCTTAATTGGCATGCAGAGGAGAGACCTCGTTTTGTAGCCCGTCTGTTGATCAATGTCGTGGTTGAATCTTTCGTCCTGAAACAATAATATCCAACAATTATTACAACGCAACAGTCATTTCGGTCATTTTAACTAGATGTTAGTCTAAGCACGACAACAGTCCCACATGCGAGTACTTCAATTAAAAATTCAATTGACGTTAGCACTCAACTAGACTGTCAAAGAGACACAACACCCGGTTCACTTGTAGTTTACAGCGTTCATTAACAGAATGTCTAATTGAGAGGCGACCATTTCGCTCATGCGTACTAGTAAATGAGGGTACAGACCCACAGCGCAATCAGACCTGGAAGGTAGAGTGCACACCGCAGACTTCGACTGTTGCCAGTGGGTATGTATTTCAAGCTTATTTAACACGATTGTAAAGATAATAAAGATAATGATATATTTATTAGATTATAACTTAATCTAATACAAGTAAAGCAAATGTAAAGGAAGCTATTTTAAGAATAAACAATAAAAAAGGAATCTTAATTATTATACAATCTTCACAAAGCTACATGATTACTCGTAAATCTTAGAACATAATAGTGTAGTTGCAATGGGTACACTAAGTAAATGAGTACCTGTATTCTAGACATCTGTTTGTGTATACTTTCGTTTTACTAAAGTTTATTGCTACATTTATTATAACTTATAGCAAGCCTTCTGTATCATCATAAGTCTTATGCTTAAGCCAGAATTTGATGGTCTTTTTACATTCTACCTTACTATAACATGAGCATGTGGTTTGGGTTTCAGGCAAGGAATTGACTATAGTTGTTTGGACAGAGTAACTTCATATAGAGATATATTACGTTTACGATCACGCAAACGCCCGGTGTAGATACATTATAATGAAACGTGGATTCAAACCAATGTCTTTTAGCAAACAGTGGCGGACGCTATGTCAACTAAGCCACGATACGAATCAGCGGACCTTACGAATTATTGTATGTGTTTGTTGCAGATGTTTTGTTCTGGTTTTTCAATGACTTTTCCCGTAGCGCCATCTCGGTAAGAAATCTATTTCTTCACTATTGTAATTTGTTTACGTCCAAAATTTTGGCAATATGCGAGTCTACGGGTACATTTATTTGTACATGTAAAATTGTTAACACCGTATTGAATTCCAAGAATTCATATTCGAAAGGTACTGCGTAGTAAATTAGTGGCCGAAAAAATATAAAAGGCGAATATGAACACTTCCGAAGAAAATGTATGCAAGCATATGGAATCGCGCCAAAAGCGGGGTTGTATAAAACTGTACCAGGCGCCGACTATACATAACTGGCGTCTGTCAACTGCCTAGGCTTAAACCGAGCTTACATTCCACAAATTGGATTAGCTCAAGCCAGTACAGGTCGGAGATTTCGAATTTCGAAATACAAAACATTATTCACTCGAACCAATAGCTATTTCAGAAAGTGCATCGGATTGTCCAATAATGTGAAAGAGGCATTGAAAAATAAAACAGTACGTATAGCGTGACAAGTCCAGTTCTTTTATCGGCATCGCAGTCTTATACCGACAGACTGTAACGTAAAAACAATAGTGGAAATTTCCATTTAAACGTAATATGATGACGGAAGCTATCTGCAATTAAGTAGAATCTTATTAACACAAAACTCTCGCAAATCAAAGTGTGAAAATGCCCTTCATGAATATTTTATGCTGTTGAGATTAATCCCCTGAATAATCATAAAGTATTCACGAAACCAATACCGATTGGGACGATCCTCGTGGAATTTTTGAACGAAAACAGCTTTGTTGATTTTAAAACGAGAATAGCAGAATTCAACCCGATTTGGAACTGGTCATCGCATAAATCTGATTCGTACATTTTGAATCCCATACCGATTCCAGTCGGATGTAAATTGGAAGAAAAATAGTGTTGATATTAGGGAAAAATTTATATCTCTGTTGGAATCAAAATATTTTTTATTTAGGGCAAGTACAGATCTTATATATGACTGCCATAATATACGTACTACGTAAAGTACCATACTTTATAAGCAAAGCCTCAACATTCAAAACATAAATTAGGTTCAGTTACAGACGACCTCGGTGGCCTAATGTATTACACTTTGGGCGCTGGATGCGGACGTCTCGGGTTCCATTTCCGGTAGAATCAATTTGAGAAACGAACTTTTCTAAATTGGTTCTGATCTGGCTGTTTTGAGAAGTGCCCCAAAGTAAATTCCGTTGCTCTGGTACTCAAGGTACACGGAATTCCCTGGTTTGAGACCTGGCGATGGGTTTGGTTGTCTGGCACATTTTACGTAAAAATTTTATTCATAATTTTGTGTCACTTTTGTAAATGGAATGAATTGTAATGGTAATTCTTTTATAGTTTATTAGTTCACTTACAGTTATTACAATGTAACATACTATAAATTCAATTTGGTGAAGTTCTTATCTAAATTGCACAATTACTTATGAGTAAACACAGCTTGAACAACGTAAAATGTAAATTATATAGAATTTAAAAACAGCAACTTAAATGAAAAAAAAAAGAAAAAAGTGATACAAACAAAACCAATAAATACAAGTGAACAAGGGTCTCGGACAGCATCAAACTAGATGGCGGAAAAAAAATTAATTAAGGTTTAACATAATACTAATACGAAATTTGTGCAACGACTGCCAAAATATATCGCACACGTGACTGTGCTTATTATATAGTCTGCAGAGCCTTGGGATACAGGATTAAATCCCAGAAAGGTCTTAAGGAATGATGGCACTAAAGAAGCAATAGCAAAACCTAGGTATCTTGAGGGAATTTTGAAGCTATATTTAGCTAACAGTTGTGGACAGTCTATGTCGAGCGCAAAACCTTATAAAGAAATATTAAGTCCAATAATTTTCCCCTCTCTGCAAGCGATAACATTTTAAAATGCACAAGTCTATTAGAATACGACCCCAACTTTCTGGCTAACCCTCTGAGTACGCTAAGTGCCAGAGAAATCTATTTTGTATTCGCTCAAGCCTCAACATGTGATTCGCATAATGAGGGCGCCAAGCCGGGCTAGAATATTCCATTATACTGTGAAATAGGCTAATATAAAGAAGTATTTTTGTAGCAGGAGAGAGGGATACCGTTATGTTCCTTACGACAAAATCCAGGACTTTGGAAAACCTTTTCTATATGAGGTATGAACGTCAATTTGGTGTCAAGCAGCACACCCAGATCACTGATACTATCCACCTCCCGCAACAAATGTCCGTCAATTTTATAATTAGAATAAATATTATTTAGTTTTCTAGAACATTTTATGTGTGAGCATTTGTTAATATTAAGACCCATCTGATTAGTAGAACACCATTAATTGCAAATTATTAATGGTTTATACCTACAGTCAATTCGGGTAACTTTGAACGTTTTTCTAATAATTTCAAATTTAATTATGTTTCTTAACAATTACTTTATTAACTGAATAGTGTTCTTTTAAGCCCTTTTTTCGTTCTTATAGAAGGAATTTAGTAATTATTCAACAAAACTGTTCTAGATTTGCTCCAAAAGTAACATTCAAAGTTGCCTTGAATTTTGGGTAACTTTGAATAAGATTAGCCTTCGATATGGAAACCGTATATTTTCTAGATATTTTACAGTTTGTGTAAGATTATACGACATGTGCGTACATCCTGACAGTGCGTTCAAAAACGACATTTGACTTGGTATTGCCATAATAAAACGAGACGAACTAATTTAGTTGAAATGAAAAACTTGTTTATTTTTTAGATTTTTTTAATTAATGCGAATAAAAATGAAAATTTTCTGTTTAATAATAAATTCTACGCTTATTTAGCTATCAAACGAGATCAAAATGAATCACCTATAACAATTATTTTAGGCAAAGTAAATACATAACAAAAATCTATTCACCCCACTCCTTGAATAAAATGTAGTCATCAATATAAATACGGCCGCCTTTTCTAGATAGTTGTTGCTCTTTTATTATATTCACAATATCGGCTTTATTAACTTGACATGTCTCAACGTTAGAGGGCCAAGACCAACCTCCTAAAAAGCATTTTTGGAGCACTGAGACAGTAATTTCCAAAGGAGTAACTTTTAGAACTCTCCCTGGAAACAGACTGCCCTCTTCTCTAAAAATACAGTCAAACACATTCAAAGTTACCCAAATTTCTCTGTTTGGTAACGTCGTCAAAATCTAATTCGTTTTACGCGTAAATACAAAGCCAAATTAAATTATTCTTTATAAAAGCGATATATAAACCTCTACTTAAGTGTGGAAACTAAAACTTACCAGTCAATATTCAGATTTATATATTTAATTCCGATTCTAAAACTGAGCAACAAATCACACCAAACTACTTTCGCTAAGAAAAAACCGTGAAAGTTTAAAAAAATACAATTTAGCATTACTTTTTTCTTTCATAACTTTTGTTTAACAATTTTGTTCCGATTTACACAGTTTCAATACTAAAAATAAAAGATTACATAAAATAAATTTTTAAATCTTTTACGCAACTACGTTCAAAGTTACACCACGATTCAAAGTTACCCGAATTGACTGTAATTAAAGAGTAATTTTTTTATTTTAATATAAGTTGTAAAGTTAAAAAGCAATTAATTTGAAAGAAATGTTTTAATTGCGCGTTAAAAATAGTGCCTTATGAATTGAAACAAAACAAAAAAAAGAGAGAAAAAAAAAAGATATACAAATTACCTTTTCTGCGAACGTTTCTTTCGTAAATACCTTTTCTGGAATAGCTTTAATAAGAACAAGTAGTCGAACATACAGAACACATTAACGTACATTAAAATTTTCTAACTTTGAAAACAATTCCTAAAGCATTCCCGTGTATTTTGGAAGACGTAGAAACATGATTAATCGCGACCAGCACCCTATAAATACACAATCCGAAAAGATGTGTTTACAACACAAATTGCAAACGCTTTTAAGTTACGTACGGATGCGATTCAAAGGATTAAATATAGCTGAAATGGCTGGAATTGCCTTTCAACAACAAAGGAGTTCGTAATTGAAAACCACCGCAAGAGTAAATGCTTCGATTAAACTTGTCAGAGTCATGGACCGAATATTAAAGGGAACATATTGTTCAGTGCCGCACCCCGGTGGGTGTTATACGCAAAGCCGATCGTAAATAATGCAACGCAAGACATAAATCTAATGCAAATTCAACATGGTGTCTGATAAAAGGCAACTCAGGATAGTCCAGCAAAGTGATGTAATTGAAAAAAAAACATAATTTTTTTAATAATATTATTAACAAAAGTGGTATTGTATTAAATCTAAAAAAATACAATATGGCCTAGTCATATTTTTATTTTGATACTTTTAAAAAACCTACTCCAGAAAAAAAACCGTCTTTCCATATTGGTTTTTTCACAATTTCTTTTTCACCTGACAAAAAAACGGTTTTTTTACAACTAGTCCTGCATAACCTTACATAACGGTATTACAAGATCGTTGTGCTTATTGATTTTTGGGAATGTTTCTCGAAATAATCTTTCTGTGAATAAAATATAAAACACAAAAAAGCAGTCATCATTCTATTAAAGAGCCAGGATGTCGGTGTATCCACCTCTACTTCTCATGGTTCATAGTTAGCTCTTTGACCTCTTTATAGCATTTCTTTATAATACCAAGCGACAGGACGAACAAGTCGTGGGCCTGGTGGTAAGCGACACGCTTGCCCATAATAGTTGCAGTGCCACACAGAGCTTTAAATAGCAAAGATCTGCTGATCACTGCCACTACGCCCGTCACACTGAGACAAGTTGACAAGTTCCATGTGCCTGTATTTCACCAGCACCCTTATCCTTAAAAACAGGAACGCATTAATGCTCACAACATTATTTAGGTGTATCCATCCATCTTCGACCTCATCGTCACTTTCCAGGTGACATGGATCAAATGCGCATTTGTTTTTTTTTTTTCTATAAAATATAGGTGCGCATTTGACCTCCATCTCACCTATTGGAAAGTGACGATGAGGTCGACGATGGAGCATGCACACCTAAATAATGTCTATTCTCTCTCGCCTTGAAAAGGTCCAAGTTATAACGTTCAGGCAACAAGTCTGCAGGCAGGGAATTCCACTCCATAGCCGTTCGCCATATAAATGTGGAAGCGTAACGCTTCGTGCGAATCTTTGGAATATCTACAACATAGAGGTGGAACCAAAGCCTACGCCTAGTCCCCCGGTGATGGAAAGGGGAAGGCGGAATTAAATCGTGTAATTCCATCGCACACTCTCCGTGATATATCCTGTAAAATACCGATAAGCAGGCAACTTTACGGTGGTGTTCAAGGCTCTGCAGCTTCGCCTCCACTAATTCCGAGTCACCTATAAGCCTCTTGGCACGGTTGCCAATTGAATCCAAAGTGGCCAGTTGTTAAGTCGCAGAGCCATCCCAAAGGTGGCAGCAGTACTCCATGCACGATCGGACTTGTGCTTGGTACAGCTGAAGCAACTGTCCCGGTGTAAAGTAACGCCTCACCCTGGAAAGGATCCCAAGCTTCCTTGCTGTATTTTTGGCCATGGATTCAATGTATCTGCCGAAGTTCAAATTGGACGACAGGTCCATTCCAAGTAGCTGGAGACAATCGGCTATCGGTATGGATGTATCACGAAAAGTCGGAGTCAGCTCAAAGGGACTCCGTTTTGTGGAGAATAGACACGCCTGCGTTTTGGTAGCGTTAAATTTGACAAGATTGCCCTAATCGGAGACTGCCTGGAGTGTCAAATCTAAACGGCTAACCATGGACTCTCGACAAGACTGGATTTCCCCTCCACTGACTTTTGCATCGGTCAAGTACCTATCTACAACTGTGCTGTCATCAGCATACGCAAAGGTACCTAGAATTAACATATCATTGATATGCAGCACAAAGAGAATTGCAGACAGTACGGAACCCTGACGAACTCCGGCCTCTCAATGTATCGCTATATATTCATATATATATGTATATGGTCTTAGAAGGCTATTCTTCCGAACATATCGGAAGAGTAGCCTTCTAAGACCACTCGAATCGAACGTTCGCTCAAGAAATCCGAGATCCAATTGCAAAGGTCAGTGGGAAACCCATAAGAGGGAAACTTACTTAAAAGGCTTGCGTGCCAGACCCTGTCAAATGCTTTAAAAATGTCCAAAGACACTGCAAGTGCTTCGCCTTGCTTTTCTATAGCCTCGCTCCATATGTGACAGGCATACACAAGAAGATCCCCAGTAGATCGCCCTCGTCGAAATCAGTACTGGAGATCACTGAGGAGGTCGTTGTCTTCAAGGTACGATAGGAGACGGTTGTTGAGTACACGTTCCATAGTCTTGCAAATTATATCTTGAAAAAATTAAAAAATATATATTTAAGTATTTACGCTTCCCGTTGTTTACTACGAAACTTGTTTTCCTAAAAATATTCATATAACATTGAGAAAAATAATTTTATACACTGGAAATGCAATAAAAATATCAATGTTAAAATTGACAATCGAAAAATCTATTTTAATACACAACTCTTGAAACTAAAGGAACTTTATTTACACCCACTTCGTCTTCATTGCACACACGTAAAATATATTATTTTGTTAAGTAAATAATAAACGCTCCTGTTTTTAAGAAGTAAATATTTCTAGTTTCTCCCGATATACGAAAACTCATTTAACAAATATAACACAACAGCTCTCATAAAGCAATCACAAAATCAAATGAGCCATGAAATAGAAGAGGGCAACGTTTGACACGCGAATGTCAATTTTCCACTCAAGTACACTCCCATTCAAGTCAAACAATCGTGCAACCTACTACTATATCTAGTGTCGACGGAGCATTGATAATTCAATTTCAAACTACTTTGAATTATAACTAGGAAAGAGAAGTAACTATATCATGTAACGACTGTTTCTTTCAGCACAGCCATCACTAGTAGTTTTGTTGTGCTGGGCGTTACCTAATCTAACAGACTTTTGTAATTATAATACTGAAGCAGGGAATATATAAGATCATTGAGGGAAGCTATTCATTATAGTCCATATTTCGGTTTTTACGTTGCATGAATACCATTTTTAACTAATATCTCAACCATGTTACAAACAAAACACAAACAATTTAAAGTAAAAATTAGATTACAGTATGAATTATACTTTTTGTATCTACATAACAGTAGATACAAAATGAAATTATGTAAAGATAAAAATGAATTACTTCAAGTACATGATGCGTACAACGGAATATTCATTCATATAGATTTACGCCATAGAATCGATAAATCGAATCAGTTGTCGTGTATCACGTGTCAATACAAGTGCACACACCCTTTATTGTTTTCTTTTATAATGAGGTTTGCGTAGTGGTGTTGGAGAAATTGTTCACACTACCTTTCGTTGTTGTTGTTTGATTTAACTGCCTCCGTGGCCGAACGGTTACCATGCAGGACCGCCACGCAGAGGTCCCAGTTTCGATTCCCGGGCCGGGAGATATATTTGTATGACCTACATTTATTTCTCACGTGGGTTTCAGTGTAATGTGTGGCTGTCTATGTGTGTGTCCATGGCACCCGCGACACAGGGTTTCCCTAGAGCGGGGCTATGTTGAGTGTGTGCGTATCGTTATTATTATTATTTTGAGCACTGTACTTTTCGCTTTGGACTTTATGTTCGGTGGTCGACTTGTTGCTGATTTTTAACCGACTTCAAAAAAGGAGGAGGTTCTCAATTTGACTGTTTTTGTATGTATGTTACGCGATAACTCCGGTATTTTTTCAATTTGTTGTGTGGTTTTTTTAGTAACTTAATAACATAATAACTGATTCCTTTTTATTTTGTTTATTATTTGTCCTTAAATTATTGTCTCTAAATCAATTATCTCTTTACATATTATCTCGATAAGATATTTACATTTCTTTTTCATTCTATTTTACATCACACATCTCTAGGAACTTCAAATCTCAAACGTCACCGTACCCATGCTATGTGAAATTATAAGTGATTGTTCAGGACCGCACATTGTATGCAAATTGTTTTCATAAACTGTGGATACGTGAGCTCGCGTGGACTGCCAATCTGGGCAAGGTCACGGATTTGGATGGGGGCCAGGCTGTGACGTCATGATGGCTCCGGCAGTGGGAAGATAGATTAGACTTGCTGAATTAATCTCTTCTTCAATAAAAAAAGTATGACCTTGTAAGTGATAAATGAGAAACGAACGGTAAGCTGCTATGAGTTCCAGGGCATGATCATGTACGGGAAAAGGAAAACTCTGGGACAGAAACGTATTGCAAACTAAATGAGAATTCTTCATGCTGCAGCGAACGAGAAAACGGACTGTCGTTGGCTTAGATAAACGATTCACGTCCATACTGTTAATTTCAAGTAAGATGGACTTTTTATTGCATAGCGTGTTAAAAGTGTTGTGGCGGCTCTGGAGGATACGACGCATTATTTTTATTTATTTAACAAAACGTGTTGTATACGACAGAAAAATCTTAAGCAAATGAAAAGGAATAAATAACCTACAACCTAAATTAAGAAAACCTGCATGTTAGAGAAAAATTTTAATTCAACCATTTTCCAAATCATGCACACACGAATTACGAAAATGCAGAATAAAAAATTAAGTCAATATAACAAGTACATACGTTGAGTTTAAATAAAAAATGCTTTCTCAAGAAGATAGTTGTTAACTCGACGTCAGTGAATTCATGAAGCGTATAGAGTTTTAAGCGCGTCATTCATCCAGTGAGTCTAGTGAATAATTTATGTGCACTCGTTTAGAAAAATCTCCACGTTGGGACAGAACAACTCACGCGAAGCATGTGTGATTACTACGCGATAAAACTACGAAAGGAATGAAATAAACTACGTGACAAAGTTGCTACGAACGTAACTTAAAACGCGACGACCTAATAACAAAAGATATTAAATGTTAGTTGCTATCAATAGATAAGATCCATGGAAACAATTCTTCTCTCCTTATCATAACTAAAATAATTGACATTTTTAACGAAATGAAGTTATTAACGTATCTGGAATCAGCACATCGAAATCTACAATCGGTCTTTTTGAAGATCGAAGACTAAGAAAAAATCCTTCGATGTGGTCAGTTTCTCGCAGACGGTTACGTTACGGCAAAAAAGTCGTCAAAAACAAATAAAAAAATCTGCAACAAGCAAATAAAAAAATTAGCATGGTCCGCTGATCTGTTCCAAAGTTGGCATAGTGTCCAGCACGGTTTGCTAGATGACGCTGATTCGATCTTTGTATTCATAATTATAGCAAACATGTGGAGTAATTTCACAAAAACTAATTGAATATCATGGTGGTGAAACATTATGACATTCAAAAAACTTGCAGTTTTATTGTTTAGCAAAATCAGCGTAATGTACATTTTTTTAAGTGACAAACTTTAAGTGCGAACATCTTAAAAATTACCGAAATACAATTTTTTTTACAATATCAAGTGACGGGACGAACAAGTCGTGTACCTCATAGTAAGCTAGACGCCTGTTCATAACAGTTGCAGTGCCACTCAGAGCTTTAAATGACCTGCAAAGACCTGAGGGGCACTGCCACTGCGCCCGTCACCCTGAAATATAAGTTGAGTCCTATATGCCTGTAATTCCATCGGTAAGCAGTAATGCTAATATTACTGCTTGGCGGCAGAAGTAGGTAAGGTGGCAGTACTTCCCTGGACGAACTCACTCACTTTCACAAGCTCTACTGCTACTAAAAATGTGTTATTTATGATAGAGAGGCAGAATTAGTCGCTAAACAGTGCACATCATGTTCTATGATTATATATGTTTTGTCGTAGATATAATCATGTCATCAAACTCTTTTACACCTATGTGTTCTTTAAATCATGGTTTTATAACATTTCCTTTTCACTTATCCTACTTTCGATTATTCACCAAAGGTGTTTAAAACTGCTGCTTATGACTTAAGATTTCGTAAGGAAACATATTGAAATGATGAGTTTTAGCCGCTTATACAGAGATTGTCTGCACATACTTGTATCACGTATTTGTAGAAAACGCTTTTCAGATTTATAGCAAAACGAGAAACGTTTCTTTTGGATCACCAAATGTTTCTAACATAAATCACGTCTCCGTTACAACAATGGCAAGGGAGAAGTGTAATTAAATTTCTTGTTACTTGATTTATGAGAGGAAAAACTCTTAAATAAAATCCTTAAGCTTTGTGCAACTGATCCTAATTTGAATTATATATTTCAGTTGTACGCGATTGTATGCGGTTGGAATATATAGCAGTCGTATGTATGTTATAGAGTTAAAAATCGATAAGAATAAATTTATTTAAATTTATCGTTGATTGGCGATGATTTGGTATTATTGTATGAACAAAAGCTTATTTATACTATTGTTGAATATTTTATTGTAATTGAAGTATTTTTTTATGACACCAAGTAATGGAACAAACAAGTTGTGCCCCTGGTGGTAAGCTACACGCCGTCACCCTGAGACATAAGTGGAGAAGTCCCATTTGCCTGAAATTTCACAAGCAAACCCTTACGCTTCAAAATCGGAACGCAGTAATGCTCACATTACTACTTGGTGGCACAAATAAGAACGGTGGCAATACTTCGCTGGACGAACTCTTTCACAAGGAGCTCTACTGCTACAAAATATTATTATACTTGTGTAACATACGACCCCTGTACCCGGCACTTATTATCCGGCACTTCTAGAGGCCTTCACGTGCCAATTTTTAGGCAAATCGGAGCAAATAGCTATCGTTAACGGGAAAAAAAATACTTATATGGCAGCCATGTTAAAAAATGGCCAAATTATGATTAAGGACTCCTAAAGACCCTCGCGTGCCAATTTTCAGCCGAATCGAAGCAAGTGTTACTTCGGCCGCCATTTTGAAATCGCTATCTTGAATTTTTTTAACCCAGGCTGTTGAGCAGTGTTACCCTCTATGATATTCCTTTGAGCACCTCCTACCTATCTCTAATAGTTTCCGTGGTAGGAGACTTGGAAATGTGTATGTCGGTCATCTTGTTTATTTAAATTTCGAACATTTTTTACTACCCGCAGAAATTGACCAGGGTATACCTCATAAAAATGTACAAATATTTCCTCTATATATTACAGTTTTTGCAGGCCGTTGATCACTCTTTCATATTTTCCATATTCAGGTCCTCTCATATTTTATTCTTTGCTTTGGAGCCTATCCGCGTACAACGGTATAAATATCTTTTTTCCACGATATCGGGAAGTATGCGTTCTATTTCTATCAGTGAGTAAGAACTTGAAGCTTTATATATATATATATATATATAAGACTAAATTGTGTTTTGTAGCACTAAAAGCTATGTTTTATTTAACTCCGTGCGGCAACGAAAGTCACAGTGTCAACGGGACTTTGAAAATCAAAACACGCGCGTTTACGTATAGTGGTTAAGTTTCTTAGTAAGTACCGTCGTTCACGTAATTCGTTGGGGGTTTTCCGGGTGAAAAATTGACAGCAATGAATAAAAGTGACGCTGCCTGCGCTCTGTGCTGAGTACGCTCATCTGGTGTGATATAGCTGGGCTATAGATTAAACAGGCAATAAATTAAGTGAGGCAAATAAATGGACATAGGTGGCTTTTTGCCGGGCAACATTATCAGTACCTATTTGTTTCATGAGAAGAGAGCCGATTTGGTGAGCCGATATAAAGTATCACATGTTTGAAAATACTGGATTTCCGTAACATTTGCGAAAAGAATCAATTTTTTAAATAGATATGTATTCTTACAATGCACTATTGTACATTGTTCAGAGGTGGAACATCTGTTACGTTTTAGATTTAAAACAATATCCCATTAAATATTTGAAAAGACTAACAGATGATTAATAAAATACGTAGCAAAAAAATTCAATAAAAGCGCTTCGACAAGATGGTGAGAATCTTGCTTATAATTCATCAAAAAGAAGTGATGAACAATGCGACAGAAGTTGACCGATTCAAATTCATTTTTCAACATTTCTTTTTTATCCGACGAAAAGGAATTGGAAATTCAATAGCAATTTCTTTGAAAAGACATATTGAAACACGTATGTGGTGAATCACAGTAAACCAAAAACTTTATACTTAGCGATCAAAGGCTGAAATTTGTCACTCTGGGAATGGCAAATCAAATGTAAGCTATTTTGGAATTCACAACTACGGGGAAGGTCCGAATTCATGTTTGTGAGACGAGAACGTGATTTGAATACTGAAACAGATCGAAACTTTCTGGCTAAATAATAATACAGATTACAAATTCTCCAATACTTCTTAGGAACAACAAAGTGTCGGAACCATATTAAGCAAATGCGGTTGGAAGACCGTTTACAAAATTATCATAATATAAAAAAAATATCTTTCTGTATACGCGTTACGGAACGAAAATTGTTTGAATATGACAGGGCTGGTAACAAGGTTTGTTTTGAAAGAGAAAGGCATTAAGGTTTAGACAACAAAACATAAGAAATAAAAGGGAAACGAGAACTTAACTTGGAGATATCCCCTAAAGCTTACAGAGATGCAAATAGTAATAAGAAACCTTACGACGACGTGAACCTTACGTGCTGAGTTTTTACGATAAGACGAATCATAAAAGTCGAGTCGAAGCACAGACCATGGCATGAAACGAGACCGGAATAAAAACCTGTGAAAAACATGTGAAAGGCTTCATGTAAATTTAAGTTCCTTCATGAGACGACAATATTAATATTTAGTTGAATGGTATAAATTGTTACACCTAAAATAAGTAGGTAGGAATTTATAAAATATAGTGAAACAAAGTGCCAGAAGTAAAGAACATATTTTTTTATTATTTTATAATATCAAGTGACGGAACAAACACGCCTGTCCACAACAGGTGCAGTGCCATTCAGAGCTTTAAATCGCAAAGATCTGAGGGGCACTGCCACTGCACCTGTCACCTTGACACATACGTTGATAAGTCCCATGTGCCTATAATTTCAAAACCGGAATGCATTAATACTAACATTACTGCTTGGCGGCAGAAGAGAGAAGTAAGGTCGCAGTATTTTCCTGGACGAACTCTTTCACAAAGAGCTCTACCGCTTCTATATATCCAACATGTTTTGCACAATACAATATAGTACAAATGGCGGACTTAATGCCATAAGGCATTCTTTACAAGCAAACCATTGAGCCAAACAGAAAAAAAAATGGAAAATTGAGAAAGGATTACGCAATTTCGTTTTCAGAATATTACGCAGATGATACAATAAACAATCAATATAAACCGTTCAAGCCATAATCCAACCAGGTAAAAAAACATACAATCGAAACGAGTTATTTTTTGAATTTCATTTAGGTACATCATTATTTCAGTTTGTACGAGGATGCGTCCTCACAGGAAACGAAAAACGTCCGGCTGTACATTAGCCTTTTATCGTTTTTTGTTTACTTTTTACTGGTATTCGTTTGCTATTAACAAAGTTCTAGTAGCAATAGAGCTCCTTGTGAAAGAGTTCGTCCAGGGAACTGCCACCACATCTATTTATGTCGTCTAACAGTAACTTGATCATTAACTGCGTTGCGGTTTTGAAGGGTGAGGGTTCTAGTGGTTGTCAACTTTATATCTCAGGATATTTTTTTATGATACATAGTCGTGCGCCTAATGGTAAGCGACACGCCTGACCATAACAGTTGCAGTGCTACTCAGAGCATTAAATTATAAAGATCTAAAGGTCATTGTCACTGCACCCTGAGATATTAGTTAACAAGTCCCATGACACGTGCCTGTAATTTTACCAGCATGTTTACCCTTCAAGACGGGAACGCAGTGATGCTCACACTACTGCTCGGCGGCAAAAATAAGTAAGGCGGTGGGAGTGCCTCTCAGGTCTTTCCATTTTGAAGTTCCTAATGGCACGATTTCTTCGTCCCTTCACTTTGATATCAAGTGAACAAACAATACAAAACACAAAATCTTATTGTCCTTTCATGAGTGTCACCAATGGTAATTCAAGAAATGGGAAGCAGAATCTTCATTTGGTAATTATCGATTTACAATATGGAAATACCATTACGCTGCATTTTTTTGTAATTACTAAATAGGCAGGTGAGAATTGTACTGTAGTTGTGATATGTCTCAATGCAAACACAAGTCTTGCGTGTCTTACGCAAGCTTCGCTACTTGCCACGGTTATGTGCTGACGAATCACGTTTAAGTTCGAACGATCGCACATGGCAATGACGAACGTTCCTGGATGGAAAACGAGAGCATAAGCTCTCTGGCATTGTCATTGTTTAATGACCAGCCGTAAAAGGGTGTTATCGTTTTA
Source organism: Hyposmocoma kahamanoa (assembly GCF_003589595.1). Lineage (NCBI taxonomy): Eukaryota > Metazoa > Arthropoda > Insecta > Lepidoptera > Cosmopterigidae > Hyposmocoma > Hyposmocoma kahamanoa. The sequence continues at coordinate 9,460,781 of NW_020653853.1, forward strand.
TTTTTTGCCTCATATCGTATATTTTCATGTCGCTTCTGAGTAGGGTGGGGCTTTGTAAATTATTGGAGTAGGGTTTTTGTACTTTTTCCGTTAGACTTTACAAGTACGCACAATCTTTGGATCGTTTGGAGCTCTGTTTAAGATAAAATGGGTTATTATTTCGCATTATCTTTAAGTATCGCAAGAAACAATGGACAATTTCGGGCAAAAAAACACTTTCTGCACGTTATTTCCTTCAAGTGTTCATCAACAATGTACTACTATAAAATGAGTTATATGTATATATTTTTCAATGCGATGCGAGTATTTCAGTAAAGAGCGAATGGAAATTAAATTAAAATAGATGTGAAATTTTGCACATTTCTCGGGAGAAAGAATAATTACGTAAAATCGATTTTTTAAGATTATTTGTTACACAACACTTACTGCGGATAACAATACTATAGAAATTAAATGAAAGAATTGTGAAGAACATTATTTTCCTAAATAAAGTTGAAAATAAGAGTAAAAGATTAAAACGAGGTCCAGAATCATTGACTTACAAATAAATGGACGACGGGTCTAATACAAAAGCCACGAAAAAAATGTCACAAGTCAACCTATTTAAACGTAGTGACATGTAAAGGAATATGAAAAAGCTAAAACGTTGAATTTAAATTGTAATGTCATCGCAGTACTGTCTAATTTTGCTTGCTTCGCTTTCAGTCGAACAAACGAAGACTAAACCGTGAATGATGCTCTGTATACGATTTTAACGCCCTATAAGTTCGGACACTTTTTAGCGCGACGTCCATATAATTGTAAGTCAATGCCCAGAATACAGTTTATCTTACTTTGTTATATTTAACGTGAAATGAAGAATTATCATTCAAAATAGAAAAGATATAAATACGTACGATACGTATAAGTTTTACCTTCATTTTTTTATTGTTATGCTATAAATATCCTATATACACTACTGCTGTAGCAATACTTATGTGTTTCCCGAAAACTTAAAATTTAGCTCTATTCAAGACGAGAGTGAACAGGTATTTGGTGACCCCCCGGCGCGAAAGGAAGGAGTTATAAGTTTGAAGATTTTCTTTATGTATCTGCGAGTCCGTCTATGGCATGGTAGCTCCCAAACGGCTGGACTAATCTTGTAGCGGTTTTTTAGCTCTTTAAAGATCATTAATTCTTTTTCCAGTTAGAGCGATCACACACGGCGGCTTTTAGCAGCGCATCTGCAGCAATTCTATCTCGATGCAGTAGCGATGCCGTCGCCTTAAAACTCACGCGCCTGAAATTGGCTTCAACCATAAGGCCACGTGTACCTATGGAGTCGCTAATACATACTACTTCAATGTCAAATATTTTGGTTGGACTTGAAGATCAAAGCCTTAATTTTTTTTTGAACTTGTGAATTGGAAATTGTTTTATAGGTGCAATTTTTCAAAAATAACAAAATATTTTGGATTTATCATACATTATATAAAATGTGAGAGTAAAAGATAAAACCAACACCATTTCACACAAATTCCGGTGGAGTTAGGGGGAAAGCACGTTTTTAATGATTCAACATAAGCGACGGCATCGGCGCAGTCGCGTGTTTGCATTCGATGCAATCGCGTGTTTGTATTGATGCTAAAAATAGCCGTGTGTAACCGTTCTTAATGTAAGGACTTAGTCATATTCCACTTGTCCGATCGACTTCAAATTTTGGTGTATTATGGAAATATGGTAACATGTACAACAATACGGCAACATTGATCTGATGCTGCAACCAAGACTGTCTGCTCTAATCCTCAATTAATTATAGTAGCAGTATCGTATTTGGGCTCATTAAATTGGTCTCGATGAGTTAATAGCCCCCTTTACACAGTCACTCTATCGCGCGTCATCAGGAGCATACAAGATTGCGCGTGGGAAAGCCTGCACGCGCAATCCTGTTCTTTCGCGCGCGATTCGTCGTGTTCGTTTTTGTTACAACGGCGTCCGTTTAAAGGCTAATCACGCAAAATAGACCGCGTGAAACTGGCGCTGTTGAACTACGCGACTGATGAGCGCAGTCGAGCGCCCTTTCCTTTTTCCTTCCAACATCTTTACACGCGCACGACTGCTGTATCACGCACGATAGAATATCTGTGTAAAACCCGCTATTAGCTTACAGATGGTGATGGAGTATAATCGTCGCTGAACATCAGGCGAGACCGTGGTCAAGCGCGTTTATATATGTTACATAACAGAAAAAACTAATCTTAATTGGTAGGAAGTAAATCACAGAATTACAAGGGTCAGTCATTAGTACAGTGGTTTACAGAGCTATAAACTTGGTAAGCACTGAGTTAATGTTGATAGTACTTGAAGTACTACATTTAAAAGTAGCAGTAAAATTTATTTTTGAAATGAAAACTTCAGTCGTAACTCGAATAGTCGCAAAAGTGTCGGTTAGCTTAATGTGATTGTTATAAATTATAATGTTTTTGTTTCGTAAATATGCAGCCACAAAAGAGAAAGACGAAGTTAGGTCTAGCGCCCACTGACGGGATGATTCGGCAAGGGGAGCGAGCCTTCGGGATCCTTGCATGCAAGCGCACACTGATGACAATCATGCCGCGGTATTATTAAGTATGCCTAAGCGTGCTTAGGCATGCCGAAGTATTCCGTTGCAACATTGTACTCGCGCCTGGTCTCTCTTCCGATACATACCGAAGACTGCCTAGGTCTTCCGAAGGCCACCGTCTCAGCGTCCCTAAGCATAAAGGAACTTTATTTTGTAGCTACGATCATTATCATTGAAATTGCAACCACAACGTCATAATCTTAAGATATATTACTATCCCGTCAGTGTAGGCCGGGCCTATAATGTTAGTGACGCGATTTAGAACGAAACACATTTATTTGACTAATGACACCACAGAAGAAAAAACTATTAATAAAAAGAATTTAAAAAAAACATAAATGATTAAAACAAAATTTTAAAGTAAGACAAAATACAAAACAAAACTACATATAAAAAAAAATAAAATTAAAATCTACAAATACATAAATAATTCATAATGACGTCAACTACGTAAATATTAACCAAGTATTTGCTGGAAAACGCAATGCGTTCCCAACATAGATTTTCACTAATGAGAAATATTATACGATGGCAGGAATTAATAAGGCTGTCGCAGCTATTCTTACTTAATAAGACTGTCGTAGCTTTTCTTGCCTGATAAGCCTGCAGCAGCTATTCTTGCCTAATAAGCTGTCGCAGCTATTCTTGCGAAATAAGACTGTCGCAGCCATTCTTCAAAAGACTGGAGCAGTTATTCTTGCCCAATAGTCTGTCATAGTCTTGCTAACAAGGCCGTCGCAACTATGCTTGCCTAATAAGACAGTCGCAACTATTCTTGCACATCTCCCGATATTTAATGTTACTTTAAGATATTATACGAATTTACGATAATTATACATTTTTAACATCGCAACTTTTTTTAATTTTTAAACTGGTGATTACCACTTTCATCATCAGCCTCTCTCAGTCCAAAGCTGGACATAGGCCCCTCCCAATGTACGCCATTTCGCCCGGTCCTAAACTTGTCGCATCCATCTGCTGCCTGCCGCCTTTCGCAGATCGTCACTCCATCTGACCAGAGGGGCGTTCTACGCTACGTTTGCGGAGCCGTGGTCTCCACTCAAGAACTCGCTTCCGCAATCGGTTATCACTGCCACTTCAGCTCGCATTCTATCAGCCATGCCAACGATCTTGGTCCTCTGTCGGATAACATCAATTCGAATCTTATCCTTCAGAGGAGCTCTGAGCATAACTTGTTCCATAACTCGCTGAGCGATTTTTGTCCGAATACCGTACCTTTTGTAGTCAGTCGTTTGATTCTCAATATTACACTTAACCCTAAATGCAAACACAAATCGAACAAGATTAAGCAATGTCGCTAGTTTATCTGAACACTGTTAAAAAATCCCAACCCTTTTAAGACATTTGCTTGAATCTCAAAATTTTTTTTATCATAAACAGCTGTTACGAAACGCTTCCTAAATGGAAAGGCAAATCGAACAAAATCTCTTTCAAGTTAATTAAGCTAATTCGCTTTAAAGTTCGCTATTAAAAAGCTACTGTTTTATCACTTGATTCAAGCTTTACGGCTTTAGTCTCAACTGAAAGGACGCTTTCATTCCACTAACAGCTTTGAAAGATAAATTAAGTGTACTCGACCTTTGGGCATCCAAACCTCTCACTTGACGTTTTAGTGAAATTTTCTGTCAAATTTAAGATGGTTGACCAAATTGCAAAAGCGGCACTACTAATGGGGTCTGAGTCATTGTATATTTTGTAGAAATGGAATATAGCAGAAATAAGTTCGACAATATGAACAGCAAGTGTACATTGTTGCCAACTTCTGAAAGCTATGCCCCCTTTAATATTTTACTATGAGCGTAGAAATTTATTTTGTTATTTTTAAAATAAATAATCTACATATAAAAGGTAGCATAGCAGCGCACTTTCTTGCTGAACTCTCTTTGTAATTATCACACTGTATTTTTTCATATTCATCATCCTCATCTATCTGTATAGATAGATGATTTCACCCACCGCCAAATATTGCACGTATTTATGATACTTATATGTACGTATTTTTCAATTATTTCTTTTAACAACGCCCGATAACTCATAGCCCCGCACTAACTCAATCGAGAAATTAATGTAGGCCATACAAATATTTCTTCCGAGCCGGGTATCGAACCCGGGACCTCTACGTGACTGACCAGCATGCTAAACGTTCAACCACAGAGGCAGTTAAAGTTATTTTGCTAGTTCATAATATTTCTCCCTGTCTCTCTTGCACGCTGTTGCCTGCTATTGACCTATGCTCTCACTGCTTTGGGTCGGCAGAAATCTCTTTTAGAAAAAAGTCCACCTGTGCTTCCTTCCATATAATTAATATTTCTTTAGTATAAGTACGAAAATGGGCCTCCTCCCACGACGTACCAAATGCTTTCACCACGATGACAAGCATTATAGTGTATGCCATCGATACAATAAGAAGGAAAAGAATATGCAAGTACTTGCCAGTATTTTCTAGTATAAAGTACATAGAAAAACATTGAGTAATCAAATTAACCTATCGACAAACTCGATAAAACCAATCACAACATGATTAAATTCAACACTTGAAATGGTTGTCGCAATCATTGTGTTTGATAGACACAGAACATTTATTACAAGGGAACACGTAATGTGATGACCTGAAATAACATTTTATATATTTCTCACACTGTTTATTTTGCTAGTGTAATTTAAAATTATTTCGCAATAACGGTAAATAGTAATAAACTAAATCTTTTACAAAGTTAACTTTTTTAAACAGAGGTTTTATAAAATGAATTTTATAACGCTCATTTTGGCGAAGAGCCAATGTAGTCTATATAAATGCTATTCGAATAAAATATGCACACACTGTACGTCTGCGAGCAAATTCTCTTACTTTGTGATAGTAAAATTCGTATATACTTTTTCGCTGTTCAGCAGAATTTGTGGTCATCGAACAACGAATTGTAATCTCAAATCTTATACTGACTTCAATTACTTTGAAGATTTTGTGTATATCCTACAATATCTTTCTTCATTGTTATCAAAAATTGCATTGCTTCTGTAGCAGTAGAGCCCCTTGTGAAAGACTTCTTACCTATTTCTGCCGCCAAGGAGTAACATGAGTATTGCTGCACTTCCGTTTTGAAGGATAAGGAAGCTGGTGAAATTACAGGCATAAGGGACTTGTTAACTTATGTCTCAGGATGATGAGCGCAGTGGCCGTGCACCTCATATCTTTGTGATTTAAAGCTCTGAGTGGCACCACAAGCGTGTCGACTATCTATCACGATTTGTTCATCCCGCCATTGGGTATCATAAAAAAATAAAAATAAAAGCAAACGACGTCATCAGCCGTCATAACAGTTCTTCTAGTTCTTTAATGTCCCGAAACTATTCAACAAAAATTTTAACCCCTCTACTGTGTACTAATTGATGCATATTCCGACAATAACCAAACTTTTGCGAAAACGAACAAAACCACAATGTATATGTGATTGTATAAAGGAAACATTGTATCGTGACCGTGGAAACTATAGCTGAAAATCCACCAGACAGCTTCAATTAAAAAAAGACGACCACTAAGTATCTAAAGTTTTATTTAAATCGTTACCCATATGTTTTGGTAGCACAAGTCTTTAGATGAACATTTTCATCATAGAAAACGATTTTCTTCGTGTTTGATCTATGTATTAATATAAACTATAATCATAATAAAAACAAGTGTAGTTCGAATGGTCTTAACTAAAACATTTCATCGACTTCTTAGGTTTTCGCGATCGCTACACATATTTTTCCCATCTAAATTTGTTTTATTTGTTCTTTCAAACATGTTACTTTGTTATAATTATGAATACAAAGATCGAACACAAAGAAAAAGTCCTTCGGCCCGACAGGCTTGAACCTGTGTCCATGCCATACCGCGGCGTTGCTCTGCCAACTGAGCTAATGAAATTTTCTTAGTCAGGTAAGTTTTTCATCGGGTTGTACCTTCCAAAAATCTACACCAACTGATTGTTATATTTTCTCTCTATCACACTGTGAAATGTCGTGACATGGGATTTATGTCGACCCCGAAATTGTTGATTTGTTTCAAATAAATGTTTGCGAATAATCTAATAAACCGCAAAAATGTGTTCATTTCCTATAAAATATTTCGCAGATGATATCAAACTGTTGTAACTCAAAATTATGGAATTGGAAAAACACGATTTAAACATTTTAAATTAAATACTGAATGGAATTTAATGCGAATAATGTAATTATATTTATTTATACATAATATTTAGTTATATATTTATAAACGAGAATATGTATATATTTATTCAATAATTTTTTTAACTTTCAAATTGTCTTTTCCACAATTTTGAGTTACGAGAGTATTTGGTATCACGTGCGATTTTATTTCTATGGATGAATAATATAAATACAATATATTTTTAAAGATTTATAAGTCAACAATCATTAAGTGTGGTGCATTGCACACTTACGTTACTTACATTACGTTTCTTTTCATTTAATAACAGAAAATCAAGGCAAAATATTTTCATTAACGTGCTAAAGAAGATTATAATAACCTAAAATTAGGTATGCAAACCTAATCAAGGGGTTCATTATAAATGAAGTAAGGTGCAAAAAAATATTTTTACGAAAAGTTAACGAAGTCTCGTTGGTTAATGAGTGTACGTGTAAAGCATCTTTGAAACCATATTAGATTTTTGCTAGGATTAAGGTGCACTTCTACTTTTTTTTTAATAAAATGTAAGTGCGCATTTGACCTCCATCTCGCCTGATGGAAAGTGACGATGAGGTTAACGATGGAGCATGCACGCCTAAATAACGCCTATTCACTCTCGCCTTAAAAAGGCTCAAGTTATAACGTTCAGGGAACAAGTCTGCAGGCAGGGAATTCCACAACATGGCCGTTCGCCATATAAACGTGGAAGCGTAACGCTTCGTGCGAATCTTTGGAATATCCACAACATTGGAGTGGAACCCAAGCCTACGCATAGTTCCCCGGTGATGGAAAGGGGAAGGCGGAATTAAATCGTGTAATTCCATCCCACACTATCCGTGATATATTCTGTAAAATACCGATAAGCAGGCAACTATACAGCGGTGTTCAAGGCTCTGCAACTTCGCCTCCACTAATTGCTTTTGCGTATGGAGAAAAATTGCAATGAATTATTTTTTTTGCAATTTTTCGTATACATCTATTTATAGCTAAAACGGCTAAAGCTAAAATTATGTCGCGTTCTTGCTATTGTTTGGTTGTGCTATTTGCTGGTAAATTAAAAACTTACCTATACCTCTACCATGAGTACCTACATTATGACAGTTAACGCTAGCGAACGCGTAAAACGTTTGTATGCAAAGTGTTACTTCTTTTTGTGACCGCTAGGGGCGCTGTGCAAGTTTAGATGTAACATTATCGAGCGTGATACACCAATCGTACGTGATTGACCGCGTTTGTAAAGACGTTAGTAAAACGTTAATTTTTTGTTTTGATTTTATAAGATCACAAAAAAAATTAAAATTCCAATTACGACTTTATTTATTATGATTCATGGTCTGAAGTTCAGATACTGACCTTATAAGCGTCAGGTATGTTAACGGGCTCGCCGCTCTCGGCTACGTAGCCTACGATGCCGCTGCCCCACGGTATCCGGATCTCCTCCAGCTGCTCCATCTGCTCCGGCGTAGACTTGGAGCATACGTCGAACAGTTTTGATACTAGGCATCTGAAAACAATACGATATGTTTTAACTCCAGATGGGTGTCTCCTTAATGGCGTATAAACTTTAAGTTCATCATATTCTCCTACCAATAATTGCAAAGTAACTAATGTTAAAATTCCTGACAACAATAATGATAATAATAAACGGTGGCCTCCACTGAAATAATCCCTATTGTTTTGTCCACAAGCGGGTTAACTCCATTCAGGTTCGCTAGGAGATTGAGATTCCTGTGGCGTGTCGCTTCCAACCCAAACGCAGAAGGCAGTCCTGTTCGATACGGCACTTATTGTTCCTCGGTTCTTGAACCTGAATCAAAGACCCCGGTCAACTGTGCCATTGGCAGGGAATACCGCCTCTCCCATTTGAAAATTCAAAATTTATCTTTTAGGCCATGAAAGAGGCGAGAGTCTAAAATAGACAGGTTTATTAATAAATCTTCATTTAGGAAATGAAACTGTTTTTCCGGATTTAATTAGCGTAATTTGTTTTTTAAACAAACTGAATTTTCGGGCCCTTTACAGGGCACCTCGGTTTGTTTGAAAAAACAAATATATGCGATTTAAATCCGGAAAAACAGTTTCATTTCCTATGTGTAACAATCGCGAAAACCTAAGAACTCGAAAGCTTCATTTGTCTAAAACATGATTTCTTAAACAATAGAAGCTGGCGCCTCCTTTTAAGCATAGCCTGTGTCGGGGGCACCGCCTCTCTTAGTTACGCGTTTCAAATGATGCATAATGAAGCAACTTAACTAAAAAAAATATACAGATATAACTTATAATATACAGATATTCCGACCGTTGTTACCATAAATTTTCAGTTGTGAAATATGTGGCAGTTAAATTTCCAAAACATGTGTCTTAAGAACAAAGTTCTAAGTGCCACGAGTGTTATGTATTCTATAAACGTCTTTACACATATCATTTCCAACGTTTCACAAAATCTTAGGGGAGGCTATTTTAGTCCCACGAACCTTGGATTATTGACAATTTGAAATAAAAGCAACACTACAAAGCAAGACGACAATGATCAAGGATCGCATTAACGGTCTAATTCTGTTTACGTTTCAAAGCACCACAAAAGCCGAAAGCCTACGAGATTCTCAATTACATTTCCAAGAACAAAAGGTTGTCATTATCGAATCTTGAATATTGCACCACAGAATTCTCTGATTTCTCGAATAGCGTTGCCACGAAATGTGCGGATATTCGTCGACTACTAGTGATACAAGAAGAAAACGTGGCAGGCGCACGGCAGTCGTAATAGAATTCCCCTTGGCTGTCTGGGGAATTTCTAATCTGCAAAATAGCTGGAAATGTCCGTTTAACCGCTTTACGCCATCATAAAAGTTATCTAGGAATGCGTAAAGAGGTCGCATAGGTAACTTCGAGAATGTTTTTATTCTAATGCATGTTTATATTAATGACGTCATTGTTATAAATCCAGCTTAAGCGTCTTCCATATTTAACCCATTTAAAAAAAAAGGACGAGGTTCTCAATTCGATTGTATTTTTTTCTGTATTTATGTTATGCGATACCACAGTATGTATCTTCTTTCCAACAAAAAAGAATCATGGAAATCGGTTCACAAATGCCGAGTTATCCCATACCTTACATACAGGAAAAAAATACACTGTAGCACTTCCTGGACGAAGTCTTCCACAACGAGCTCTGCTGCTCCTAATATTGAATAATGATTAAGCCAAACAAATAGTAAATAAATAACGTTGCAATAATGACGCTGAAATGTACTACTCAACACGAAAAAGGTTGTGAAATTACTCCACTAGACAGAACACAAAGAAAAATTAATTCGATTCGGCGGGATTCCAGACAGAGTCAAAAAGGCCAGTCTTTGACAGCTATTAACATAACGTACATAATATATTCAAAAAATAAAAACAAACGCTTATAAATCACGTTATATTATATCATTTCAGTGTATGCTTAATTAGTAAGGGATATAATTTACATAAGTTGGGAAGTATGGGGCGGATCGAAACTTTCAAGAAATAGATCCATCCCTTTATAATCTAATATACCCGATATACCTACTATTATTCAAATTTTAGGATCAACCCACATATCACTGCCTACGACATATTTAGGTCGCGAGCTTGAATCTGCGCCTAACCATTGACACTTTGTTGAAATAAGGAGCTTTTTTGAACCATAAATTGTTCACGTGTTGTAATCAGAATGGTTTCACGAGTGTTAGTGACTGTAGAAATAGTTTTGCATAAATTATAACTATAACTATTTACGAAGTACAATATATAAAATATATTTATTGAGTGTGCTATAGGTAAATTTACAAGCGTTAGTTAAAACAGCCGATAAATATTTTTATATACACCAAAAATGTAAGGAATATTATGGTAGAGACAAATTGCTATAGGTTTATTTCTGACAATCTCAAATGTCAATTATCTCAAAAAAATTCACAAACTCACTTATACTTAGGAAATGAAACTCACTTATCCTTTCTTTACTTCTGGCTACCCTTACATAAAACCTCTTCCTTTTGAAGGACCTAATGTTACATATGATGTCACTCGACAACAGTGTTAATTTGATTTCAAGAATGAATTGATTTCTGACCAGAACCAATAGAAGACAATAGCTTGAGGTCTTTTAAAGACAGTTTATATACCCAGTTTTTTATAGTGTATATTGAATCATTAAAAACTTTTCTATGATACCAAGTGGCACAACACAAGTTACAAATACGCGATTCGCCTATCCATAACAGTTGCAGTACCAATCAGATCTTTAAATCACAATGATCTGAGGCACACTGCCACTGCGCCAGTTACTCTGCAACATAAGTTGACAAGTCCCATGTGCCTGTAATTTCACCAACACCCTTAGCGCCCAATTACCACACTCTCACGTACATTAATGGCTAATCTGAATTCTATTTACTAGGCAACAACATTTAAATTCCTCTGAATAATACAACCGCGCGGTCGCTGCTCGGTCGCCGCGCAATCGCCGCGTAGACCAACCTCGCCCGCGCCCGGGATGCATTTTTAAATTAAAACGTAAAAGCTAAATAAATAGAGCGTACTTTGCCATGACATTTAGATGCACGCGGTCGCTGCGCGGTGGCAACGCGGTCTCCGCGCGGCAACCGCGCGGTTTGAGCGTGATGGAATTCGTGTCGAATAAATACGCCCTTACCCTTCAAAATCGAAATAGTAATGCTCACATTACTACAGAAATATGTCTGGACGAACTTTTTCACAAGAAGCTACACTGACACCAACAACTTGTTAGTTGCCTTTAGAACATTTGTAAGTTTTGATTTATTGTTCTCGTAGAAACTGAACATCCTTCAGGAGACTTTTCTTCAAAACTGTGATTCTAAAATATAAGATCGAAATACAAGTGTATCTTAAAAACTTTTCCTACATCTTGTCAATAGGATAGAAGATTTCCGTTTCATATTAGCGAGACATATTATGCTAGCTTATGTGTTGGTAACAAATGTTTTGCCTACAGTTATAAGGAAGCTAATTGCTACTAATAAATCTGTGTCTACTGCCAGAAGTTATATTTCGGAATTTATTAAGGGCTCCATTATTACCGTCATTTCGATGTTTTTTTATCCAGATCGCCTCTTTCAACGAAATTTCCTGTTGTGATAAAAAAATGTTAAACATCGCAATATTTATTTTTATTGAACACCTGAGGTTTTTACTACATTTTATCTATTTTTTGTGAAAACATTCCACAATAACAATTATTATTGTTTTTTTAACATGTTTTACATTTATCATATTTGACGCAAAGATGGACAAACACAAAGGTATGTTATAGAACCAGCATCTCTCGTCTCAACGTCCGGTATAACACATATTATTTGATGCAAAATCCAACAAAGAAAAATTCCTTCAATCCGATTGGACTCAAACCGGACGTTGAGACGAGAAATGCTGGTTCTATAACATACCTTTGTGTTTGTCCATCTTTGTATCAAATATAATAAAAGTAAAACATGTTAAAAAACAATATAGTTTTTAAAATTTATTTTTATAATATCAAGTGACGGGACGAATGAATCATGCGCCTGATGATAAGCACGCCTGTCCACAGTTGCACAGTTGAAACCAGCTGCAGTGCCACGAAAAGATCGGTACTTCCACTATGCACATCACCCTGAGACATACGATGACAAGTCCCATGTGCCTGTAATTTCACCAGCACCCTTACCCTTCAAAACCGGAACACAGTAATGCTGATATTTCTGTATGGCGGCAGAAATAGGTAAGGTGGCAGTACTACCCTGGACGAACTCTTTCACAAGGAGTCCTACTGCTATTGAGTTCAATACTGTTTAAAAAGAAGCTACACACTATATCCATCTCACGAATCTCATCTAAAGAATTGAGAATTTGATAATAACACAAGTCCATTAGCAACTTCAATTGAGCCGGCTCAGGTGAGGTGCAACCTTTGGCGCGAAAGATTAGGTACCATCTAGGTTTGTCCAGAGACCGAGACCCTTCTGAGAATCTTCCTCCTGGACACGAATGGCCATGGCCAACCTGGACGTCTTTGAATAGGCTTCGAACTCAAGTCGGTCGGAGCAAGGACAATTTGTTCAGGTGGGGATTTTCGGGTGTTCTAACCTGGACTACTTGTGCTGTGCGACTCAAAACGATGACCCACCTCATATCGTGCCCTGCGTACCTTAACTCCTGCACGCTTGAGGATTTAATGGCGGTTGTCAGTGACGTGATCGGCGTGGGTGAGCTCTCGGCCACTATAGTACAATATATGTCATCGGTACGATAAAAATAGTAGATAATGTTCAAACAGGAGTTATACTCTAATAATAAAAGCATTTTATCCATCCGCTAGGACTAGTAAAAAAAGTGAACTATGTTCAGTCTTCAATTTCACCATGAGACTTCACGAGCCGTGTTCCTGAATGCTGAGAAATGTGCACGTGTTCATAATTATCGAGTAATCCCTCGAGTAAGAAACATCTTCGCGATTTTCGCCCTTGCTTAATTTCCTTATTCCGCATTTCCATCGTATTTCGTGACCGTGACCTTATGTACCGAAGGGAGCAAAATTGCTATAACTCGATCAGTTACTTTTATGATGAGAATAAGTGAAATAAACTTACATAGTACACGTTTAGTTAATAACTTTCGGCAATTCGTTGTTGCAATGTAAAAGACCTTTGTTGTCACACGTAGAAGCTGAGTTTGAAACAAGAATGTTTAGTACTACAGTCGTTACGTAGCAATAGAGCTCCTTGTGAAAGAGTTCGTCCAGGGAAATACTGCCGTCTTACCTATTTCTGCCGCCAAGTAGTAATGTGAGCATTACCGGTTTTTAAATGGTAAGGGAGCTGATGAAATCACAGGCGGAAGGGACTTGCCAACTTATGTCGCAGGGAGACGGACGCAGTGCCAGTGCCCCTCAGATATTTGCGAGTCAAAGCTGTGAGCGGCACTGCAATTGTCATTGACAGGTGTGTTGCTTACCACCAGGCGCACGACTTGTTCGTCCCGTTACTTACTATCATATACGATGTATATGTGGGTAGGCGCTTAGGTGAAGGCTGCGTCTCATGTGACCATTTCTAGAATAAACCAGATACTTAACAATAAAAAAATCCGTAAATATTCTTTGCGTAAACACAAAAGGTACTTTAATATTTTATATGCAATCTTATTTCAGATGTAACTTCCATTTTGTTTTAATAACAAAAATCGTCCAGCGATGAACAAGTTTTCATTGCAACCTAATTCAATCCTTTTCATTTTCGTTATTTCGTAGTTTATATTGACCCTGAACTAAACTAGGAACACTGAACCCTCTTAGGGAAAATCCATGAGACGTAATGTAATAATCGCAAAGAAAGAAATGTATTTATTTTTTCCTTGTATATTAGCTTTGCAGCAATCAAGTCAGATTACAACGATACATATCATTATGACATTAGAATATAAAGTTGAAGACATTTTGCAGAAACATTTAAAGCGTGAATATCTCAACCTAAAACATAATAAAATCCTCGAAAAGTTTCTTGAGATAACACTCATAAACGAAAGGTAAAAGTTTCGAGTATCATCAGTATCATTCTACATTTTCTTACGGTCCGTGGTGCTTCAATAAAACGGTTCACTAACTTTGGGTATTATGTAGAGAAATAACCATATGGTCCCTTACGAACATACAACATAATACATTTCCATATATTGTGTGGTATGTTACGACGATATAAGTATTTCTTTCGTATTACACATGAGCTACAGAACAAATGTTGACAATAAATACAAAAGTTTAAGTAACATTATTCCAGTTTATTAATTTATCAGCCCGTCTTTAAGCCCTAGTAGTCTAATGATTTGACCCGGCAAAAGCCGGGAATTCGAATCCGGGGTCGCACTTCTGAGTTTCTCGGAATTTATGTGCGAAATTTTATTTATAATGTACCATGAGCTTTTCCGTGAAGGAAAACATCGTGATGAAACCTGCAGATCGAAAAAGGTTCACAGCCCTCGGAAAAAGTGTGATGTCCCTAACCCGCATTGGGCGACAATGGCCTAAACCCTCGCCTGAGAGGAGATTCGTGACCCAGCAGTGGGACGTATAAATAGGTTGATGACGATGACGATGACGATGCGTATTACGGTTAGGTACAGGTCTGACTCAAGGAGAAAATTTAAAGGTTTCTGTCGAGTTAGTGTTCATTGCCTAATTTCCGTGGCATTTTTTAGGATAATCCACGTAGAAAAAACTACACATTAAATAATAAAACATTTATAAAAAGTTTATAAACAAAATGCCTCTACACCTAAGGAACATCACAGCATGCTAAGGCAACAATATAAGATCAAGATATAAGAGAATATAATCTCGGTACAATGTACTAAAAAACGATCTCAAAAATCATCCCTTAGTTTGCCGCCCTTAGAGGTGGAATGTTTTCTTCAAATTTAAATGGAACAACTCCTGAGGTACCCTCTTTCCAACAAAAAGGATCATCAAAATCGTTTCACAAATGCCGAGTTATCGCGCAACATACTCCTCCTTTTTTTAAAGTCGGTTAAATTTTTTAAAAAATGATAGTGAAACATACGGAAATTATTTGAACTTATGCATACATAAAACTACTAAGTCTAGACTTAGTCTATTTCAATTTATAATATAAAAGAAATTAAAATTATAAAACTTCAGGGAAATGATAAAATATAAGCGAAATTGTGATTAGTAAGTTTACAAAAATGCTTTTGTAACTATTCAAACCCTGACCAATATCAAAATGTGTCACTTATTTAAGAATTCGATTATATTAGCGTGAAATATTACTTTATATTCGCATATGCCATACATACTATAATATAGTTGAATACCCGAGAATGACATTAACCCTAAATTCCGTCACTGGGGTGCAATGCGGGTAGGGGACACGTCTTCGGAGAGTTATGTGATATCACAGGTCTTATTTACATAAATACACGTATAATGTTGAAGCTCAACCAACATTGCTCAATATAAACAGCAAAGCAAATCTGAGAAAATAAAATAACTTGGCTCACAAGCTCAGAAAGCGTTATGTTATGAATCACAATGTTCCATCGATATTGCACTCTACATAATATTGTAGGACATCGCAATAGAATATTGAAAGCTATTATATCATAAAATAATGTATTTCAAGAAAACACAAATGATACTAATGATGATGATACTAATGATGTAAGAGACTGGAAGAAAATGTGTACTAGATACATGTTTTATTAAAATATCTTACTACCTGATTTAGGACGGCACCACACCAAGCGATGGATATCGAATCAATGCCATCGTTCGTCGTCTATCGGTTGGTCTGGTAATATCGGCTCATCGACAATCATTCGATGATGGATCGTCGACCATCGATGACGGTTCGGCAGTCGATCGACTGACTATTTAGTAATTCATACAATAGGCTGTCCAATAGCTTTTAAAATGTACACAGAAGAACCTAGATTACTAGAGCTTTCCCATGTTTTTTGTTTGGTAAACCACACATTTTTTTCTGTTTACGTAGACCTTTCAAATATTGATTTTTTTACAAATTCATCAACTTCAAATGTGTATTTGACAGACAAAGCGATAGTAAGAAACTTCATAAAAAAAATATGTCCAGTTTTATACATTTATTTAACCGAATATCTTGTTTATTGTGAAAAGTTTAAGTAATTCATACGTAATTTATACAAGTATTACGTATTTAGCACAGGTCTGAATCTGTCCAATGTGTATTACTCTATTTATGGAAAGTCCAAAATTTTGGCCACGATCGGCCTTAGTGGGTTCCACTCTCGTGGACACCCATTAGCGTCAAGCACTCTCATTTCTTTATAGTAGGAACTGTCGATCGACGTTGACTTATTTCATTCTACCATTGACCAATGACGTCGATCTACTACAGATTGATTGGTGTGGCAACACCCTTTGGTTCAATAATTTTATATGTAAAAAAGGTAGATTCGTTAAGTACTCCGTAACTAGCGCTTGCAAATGACACCCTCACATTGAAACGTCACAAGAATAAGTACCTAATGTATAAGTAGGACGACGTGTATATTACCGCAAGCGAAAATGAGACGCACGATTCCTGTGAACGAAAACGCAAATAATTAAAATAGTAAATATTAAAGTAATAATACGTATGACATGTGATTCCTTGCATTTTACAAGCTTTGTTTATACAGTTGGTACAAATCTTCTAACACAAGGTGGTACCTTTTATATTTTTGTATCGATTGTCTCTGACGTTTTTGACATTTAGTAAGTTCAGAGTGCAACACGAGACTGACCTCAGGTTGGCGAATTAGTCAACTTTTAAAACGCCAAATTTGAAGCGCTTGTAACATAACCACGTTTTTGCTTATACATTTTTGGCTTACGTTATATTATATTATACTAGACGTATCTGTACCATTTTTGTATTTTCTTTCAGAGGCATTGCATCTGAAAAGAGAGAATCTTGCCCAGCACTGGGATTTAATAGTTCAGAAACTTTTCCAGACGCTCACGAAAGTTTTATCGCAATCGGATAAATAACAATGGAATGCATATGGGACAAACATAAATAAATATATTTTAGTCGCAACACGTTTATATACGACAAGTTACATAATAACATTCGACTGTTGTAATTTTTCCCCATAATCGTAATGTTGCAAGCTCGAATATTCAAACCAACAACAGCCAACAAATAATATTTTATGTTAATTGACTGTCATAAGGTTTTACTACCATGATTTTCATCTATTTGTTGTAAAAATACTCCACTAGTTTCTTATTAATGATGATATTTAAGAGAAACTCCTTCGATCCGACAGGATTCGAACCATCTTATCAATGTATTTGCATGGACTGTGTCTTTAGAGATGTTGTACAATGCTTTAAAACAATAGTAGCACAGTGTCATGAGGTCGGCAGAATCGTAAATTTTAATTAGACATTGTTACGTCGTTACTGACCGCTTGTTGCGCGTATCGCGGTTTGAAATGATAACGTTACTTTTCGAATTCATTGTTTTTAGGCCGCTGTACAAAAAAAAATGCAAAACGAAGTCTTCGTTAACATTTTCTGCACTGTCTGGAAGAAAAATGTATAAGACACAATAAAGTGATTAAGAAAGCGACTTCAAGATTCGTTTTCAAATTTTAACTATACACAAGATAATTATCTTAAAATGTCATATACCTTACATCAATTCTTTAAATTAGAGCAACATGTATTCCTTTTTTTAACAACCACAGATAAGACTGTCACAATACTGAAATGCGACAGAAAAATGGAAATTTACGTTGGTAAATAGAATGTAATTTACATTGGTAAATGGAATTTTCATAATAATATTTGCATATTCAAAACCGGAACACAGTAATTCTAATATTACTGCTTGGCGGCAGAAATAGGTAAGGTGGCAGTACTTCCCTAGACGAACTTTTTCACAAGGAGCTCTACTGCTCCTATATCGAGTTCTTAGGTTTTCGCGATTGTTACACATAAGAAATGAAACTATTTTTCCGGATTTAAATCGCGTATATTCGTTTTTTCAAACAAACCAATGCTTAGACACTATATATACACATATTTCAACCGTCTTTTGATTTCGATTAAATCAACGATTAAACGTTCTGCTTTATGTGGACAGTGGTCCATACGAACGATGCTATATTTATGTGGTCTGTGGTTGTTATCATAATGCTACCTTCTTTTATTTTTGTTTTGGCTTCTGTCTACCTTCTTTTTAGCGTTCCAAAGTTTATATCTTGGAATTAAAGAACTCCAACAAGTTTCAGAATATCGAGATTTCTTACATGTTCCCGAATTCCAATAAATCCGGCTGACCAGCCTGCTTAATATCATACATTACATTATGCATACACACAAAGTTATAAAACTTTATTATGCAACTTTTGGCCTCAGCTGGAGGATACTAAAAGGCTTGGAACTTAAATATTTGTTTCGATACGAACTTCTGAAAGAATGTGCTTTGATATCGGCACTAAAAAGGATCAATGATTTGGAAAGTTAGATCGTTTGATTCCTAATGTGGTTTCTAAATTTAAATTTATAAATTTAAAACTGTTTATTTCAAATATTTATAACAAGTTACAGTACATGCAATGTAGAATCTTAAAATTAAAGATTATTTATTCTTTTCTAGTGAGTTGTGTTAATATGTAGGTACAACAATTAAATTAATGACCAGTTTGCGTATGCCTCCTATGATATTGATCTTCCATGTAAAATCTTTTTTTCTAGTTGGTTTTATGTCTAGGTACCCATTGATACTCGTTTTCAATCATGTATCGTTCCTAACCTCACTAACTACCGAATCTGACTTGGTCGTACAATCTTATTTAGTTTCCGAAAAGCGAAAATTCCGCATTAGGGTGTCACCACACTTATTGACACGAATCGTATGAATATATATAATCTAAAAAGAGTGAAATGAAATAAAGATTATTTATTTGGAGGATTTTTAGTGCAATAATTTGATATTCAGTAAATAAATAATGTCTAAAAAAAATACTAATAATGGCGGACAAAGATTCTTTCTAATATCTTTCTTTTAGTAACAGTAGAGCTCCGTGTGAAAGAGTTCGTCCAGGGTAGTAATGCCACCTTACCTATTTCTGCCGCCAAGCAGAAATGTGAGCATTACGTTCCGTTTTGAAAGGTAAAAGTACCTGCTTGTGAAATTACAGACACATATGGAACTTGTCATCGCCATATGCGCAAAGGCAAGTCGTGCACCTGAGAGCTTTAAATTACAAAGATCTGAGAAACACTGCCACTGCGCCCGTCACCCTGAGACAGTTGACAAGTCTCATGTGCCTGTAATTTCATCAGCACTCTTACCCTTCAACACCGGAGTGCAGTAATGTGAGCATTACTACCTGGCGGCAGAAATAGGCAAGGTGGTAGTACTTCCCTGGACGAACTCTTTGGCAAGGAGCTCTAAAAATATTACATAAAAGTGTGTCAATGAATAAAAACAGAAAAATAATTTTACAGCTCTATATAGTTCACACGGAAATCATAATAACAATAAAGTACGTAGTTCTGAATCAATTATTATAGATGATAAGTCTATAGTATGAATCATAATTAGATGTTCAAAATGTAAACAAAGAAATATCATTGTCAAAACTTAATGCAGGTGTGCTAAACCTTCTGTTTTTAACGGAATAGGAAAAGGAAGAGTTCTCATTGTCTACAATTTTAATTATCTATTACAAAATATTAACAGTAAATAAAAAACATACAATAATTTAACAAACGCACTTCGGAGACAAGAAAACATTCGAGTTCGATAACTAAAACAAGAATTATGTCTATGACGCGACAACATGGCGGCACAAAAAATGTTTTTGATCCCGATTGTATTACTAGTTTCATAACATTATTTACGACCTTAAACACAGTCTTTTATTATAATTATTGTATTAAACGATACTAAGTAGAAGTATGTATTGCAAAAAGTGAAGTGTTCTAAGTTTTATTAGATTAAGCTTAAAAAGCGTTCTCAACATTTATTATCGTCAAAAGTAGGAAACTAC
This sequence comes from Hyposmocoma kahamanoa, assembly GCF_003589595.1. Taxonomy (NCBI): domain Eukaryota; kingdom Metazoa; phylum Arthropoda; class Insecta; order Lepidoptera; family Cosmopterigidae; genus Hyposmocoma; species Hyposmocoma kahamanoa. Next base: position 9,481,186 of record NW_020653853.1, read on the forward strand.
CATTTAAACAGAATTTTTTTACTCGGTCCCTTTGTTTAAATTTTGGACATCTAATTATGAATTAATTAAAGGGCATGAAAATGATTGCCGAGGGACATTAAGAAAATAAAAGCACTATAGCTACAGCCTGGTCAAAGCAACGAAACCAAACTAGTTCTTTAGTAAAGCTAGTGTGATTAAGTATGATTGATTAAATCATGATAATGGCTAAGTCATGTAGTCGCAGACAACCCTGAAAACTTGTCTGCCCTTTGCCTTATACATGTACTGGGTTGGTTGGATTAATGCCAATGTATGGGTAGCCCTATGTAATAAAAATATAATAAACAATGTAGTCAAGGTAAAATATACATTAAAGCATACAAATTAAAGCGCTTTGTATTACAGAACACGTGCAATAGTTAAAAACCTTCAAATGTTAGTATAACTTGGGCGCTAAAGTTTTGCGGCACACATCAAGTTTGATTTTTAAAAATTAAAGAAAATGTACCAGCTTAATTTTCTGCTATACAACAAGTTTGTGAACTCTTCCCACTTTTCGTCTGACTCATTTCAAAATGACGAAAAACCTTTTTTCATCTATATAATGTAGAATAACTGTGCGAAATTACTGTACGCTAAAATCCTCATTAAAAGGGTTCTTTCTTACAACGCTTGAGAAGCCTAAAAGTTAATATATAATGCATTGGAAATGAAACTATTTTTTCCGATCTAAATCGCATATATTTGTTTTTTCAAATCAACTGAGTTTTCTAGCCCTTTGCAGGTCCCATGGTCATGGCTGACTGAGATAGTAAAGTCATCAACCATCTAATATTTATTACTTAGTCATAATTTGTACATGCTAGGGAAAAATAAAATATTCAATTGATAACTAAATTATTGAAGCCAAATAGATCTTAGGAAACCTTACAGAACAATGAAAAATATAGATACGAGGAAGAAGCCGACGGCGACGTGGTGTATCAAAAATGTAGCAAGTGAAGCTCCGTAGCTGCCTGTACCGCTGGGCTACTATAAACTAAGTAATCTGGTCAATGAAGACAAGATTGAATAAACAGCTACTGTGAAAAAGTGGGATGGCATTAATCGAACTGTATTTAAATTATATAAGAATTTTCCAAAATTTATGTTATGAATACTTATCTATAATGGTAATCATATTCATTTTTTGTAAAAAATACTCCAGTAGTTCGGTGTTGTCACTGGTACAAAGATCGAACAAACACAAAGAAAAATTCCTTCTATCCGTTTGTTTGCCTGATCGGGGCTAACCGCTCTTCCAACTGAGCTATGAAACGAATCAGTAGAGTTGCAGACTTTAGTTTAGGCCATTGAATATCTATAATGATAAATTGATAAAGCAATTGATAAAGCGATATCTCAGGTTAGCCGCTGGAAGCTATAAAGATGAAGAAAAAACTTTCATAGGTTTCTCCGTTTAAACCAAAAGCAAAGGTCGGTAACGAAAGAGAAATACACAACATTAATGGGTATTTTCATGTTAGCTGATAATTCCTACTTTATCGTAGTACAGTACGTGAGAACGTTTTGAGTGAACAGAGCCAGCCGGCGCGTTCCACCCCTTCGACACGCTCTGGCTCTATGTCATGAACAAAAAAAGTTTTACATCTGGAATTATTAGGAAAAAATATACGATCCTCCCGAGGTTCCGAAACAAAACACAAGTTAGTCTACGTTGTGTGAGAAAGGGTTCTAAATAGTTATATGTTGGCGTAATAGTACGTACACGTTTTTATATAAGACAAACTCTAATTTTATAAGAAACTGCAAAAGTTACCGTCTTTCTATTTTGACTATATTACTTTTGACTATATTACAAGTGACAATCTCCTCTCTAAATAGATCCAAAAATTTACTATATCCAACGAAATAGTTTGCTACTATTTCAACAATTCAGATAGAGTAACAGCACAGAAAGGTTCATATCGGGTGAAATAAATAAAATTATATTATGGAAGATGTAATAAGCAAATAAAATGACAGTATGAAAGTGGTAATAAGAGTTTTTGGTGTTTCTCGGGGCGAGTTTTTGTATTGGTCGCCGCTTGTCCCCGAGGGGCGCCAAACGATATTAGATATTGCTCGAATTCCGCAAAATACTCGTTCCCGTATCAACAAGAAAACGCTTGAAATAAATTGCTTCTTCTGAATACTTTGACAAGTTAAAGGACTAAGACGAAATAGTCAGTTCCCAAAATTCTATTTAAGGAGAATTTACAAATGGCGGGCTCAATACCCTCTTATAAGTACCTGGAAATTAGTAAGGACGAAGCAACGAAGATCGACGAGTTAAGAGAGACGACGAGAGAAGAACGACACTTTGAGAATTTACACATTTCTATCAGATACCAAATTGAAACGTATAATTTTGGTGCTTTTGTTAGTAGTCAATAACCATGGTATAATAAGACAAGTTAGTATAACTCCATACGAAGTAACAGCGCTGTTTTTACATAATAATGCAAGGCGCATTGAATGACCACCCCGCCATGCACAGCGAATGCATCACGAGATTATTTATGCGAATGTGTGCGTCCGTACACGCCACGCGGCGTTCGCTCACATATACAAGACACGCTGTACGTTTGTATCGAGTTACCATACTTGTTTTATTATACTATGCCATAACTATTACAAAGCTTTATGAAGCAACACAAAAATGTTATTCACATTTTTTCTGGCACATCTGTATTGTTGTTGTAGTATAATAATTTGTACTCCTAGGGGACACTACAACAGTGTCAATGCGAAATACCAGGAACCCATTAACGTCCTCAATGCACGATTTAGCGATGCCTGCTAAAAGCCATGTTGGGATTCTGTATGGCATATTTTACAAAAAACACACCGATTGCTTTTATCATGGTTTACAGCTGAATGAATTTTGAGACGATAATCTCAGTACAGGGTACTAAAAAAAACCGACCTTAAAAGTACATGGAATTACGTCTATTTGCAAAGTTTTATTGAAATGCCACTATAAAGGACTTGCCATTGGAGATAATAAAAATCGGTTCTCACTACTCAAAATATATTGAGAGAAAAACGCCTTGAATAAGAGAAATAGCGAAATCAACCGTTGAAGTAATTGCTCCAAAATTAAAGTTAGGCCCCATTTATAAAAATGAATTTTTATGCGAGAACAGCCACCGGTTATTAGTTATATATTGTTAGGTCATTTATTGTCATTAGTGTCTAATCGAATTTAGTAGATGTGAAGCTGCAGAGCCTTAAACACCGCCGTAAAGTTGCCACAAGACATGTATATATCACGGATAGTGTGCGATGGATTTGCACGATTTCATTCAACCTTCTCATTTCCATCATCGGCGGACGAACACTGGGATTCCACCTCTATGTTGCGTTACGCTTTCACATTTATATAGCGGACCGCTATATAGTGGAATTCCCTCCCTACACGCTTTAGACTATATTCCCTGAACGCTATAACTAGAGCCTTTTCAAGGCGAGAGTGAATAGGCATTATTTAGGTGTGCATGTCTTATCGTCGACCTCATCTCACTTTCATCAGTTTTGAGGCGCACTCAATTTGCAATATTTTCATTCATTGATGACGTGCGGTATCCCAATGTGTGGCTACTCAAGTTACACATAAGTCTAGTGTGGGGTGTTTACTCTTCAAAAGCGTTCGCAAATAACATAACATCACACATTAGTAAAGGTTAGTCTTGCAGAAACTAGGTCACAACGACTCGTACACTATACATTTATTACATTTACACTTTAACCCATTGTTCATCATACCAAACTCGCAACTCGAAAAACTCGAGAGTGATCGGTTTCCGATAGTACCAATTTACTCGCAAATTTTGACGAAGCGTTTTGCCTGACTGAAACTCCTTTTATTGGATTATGAATTCTACCGTGTTCCTTCGAAGACATTGTAATGCTATGCTATTATGGGCGTTAATGTATTTAGATTTTATTTTGTTTTACATTGTTTTATTAATAATTTTGTTTTAAACTAATTATAGTGTAAGAGACGATCATAGTACCCCGTATGTCGCTATTTGAAACGTACTGTACTCAAGGATGTTCGACTATGCAAAAGTAGATTGATTTACTGCCATCATGCGAAACAGAGTGGCCTTCTTAAAAGTGTGTGCCTTTGCGTCAGACATACTGTTCACATCCCTGTACATGTACCGTAGCGTAAATCTTACGTCGTTTGTCAAATCCTTCACCACGTTGGCAAACACATTTCTGGGCTGCAAGTTTAGCCGTCGATACGATAAGGAGAGATGCGCACTGTGTGACACTGGTAGCCATTTCGTGAATATTATCGCTGGAAGGGTTCCAGGATCATTTCTTGAGCACTGGACCAAACTTCATGTGTGGGGTACACATAACATAAGTCCATCAAAATCTTTACTAATATTAGTGTGTAAGTTTCTATGCTACTTTTTTGTTGTGTAACTTACCGATATGGATGTATAGTTGTAATAAAATATGTGAAATAATCAAAAAAATACATAATACAATTTCATTTGCCTAGATAACACGGACCAATTTAGCAGTGGCAACATAAATTATTTATGTTGCCACTGCTAAATTGGTCCGTGTTATGTTCTATTTCATTTTTTATTTAAATTAAATTGCCTATTAAAAGAACATTCATCTTCAGAAAATGTGTGACGTTAAACTTTCACGTTAGACGTTCAACTTTTCCATATTCCCATAGATTTAAGTTTAACGTTATGTAAATAAAACAGTAGGAGCATGTAGGGAAAAAACCGATAAAACAAACTGGATTTCTTAACCGGTCCTTCATCACGCACGCCTTTGTATGTAGCGTTCATTTTTCGATCAGCAACAAGCAAATTTATTTACGTCCGTACGTACAGATATTCCTATTTTCCTCTTGGTCTGATGGTGTAAAAACGTCAAGAAACATAAATTGTTTGTTTTATACGTTTGTGGATTTACATTTGATTTACTTCTTCGGAAAAAATCTCACTCAGAAGTATAAGCACGTGGACGGTTATCTGTATAAGTTCTGGTCTTATATAGTTAAGCGTCCAGATGCTTGTACTACTTTATTTTTAGAAATATTTTTTGCATTTCATAAAACGGTGCAGCGAATAAACATTGTCTAAGAACAAAAGCTGTTTCCTAAATATTTAGTGTACAAAAGCCTTCCGGTACAGCTGAAAAGAATTTATATGAGCTCTTAGTATTTTCCTCTTCTTGCTAAACTAAACATATCTCTAACGTACTTATATCGTTAACTGCGTAAATTAGAGCAAAAAGGAAAAAAAAAAGATAAAAAATAAATGCTATTACTGCTGGTCTAGCTAAAGAGAAAGTTATTTACTCTCCGGACTTCCGAATTTTTCCATCGTCATGGTCTAGTAATGGACGAATTGTGGCCTAAAACGTTCAGTAGATGAAGAAACACAAGAAATTCTTTTTCTATTTAGCTAAAGTGTGTGGCGACTGCTCCATTTATTATCTCTCTGTGGCCTTTCTTTTACCTTTATGTCTATATAGCCATAGCGATCTATGTCTCCAACACTAACTTTTAGGGATGTTGCAGTAAACAATTCTCTAACGACTTATCAGAGCAAGAAAGCGAATATCCGATTGGCTTGTAGAAATATTTTCAACAGTATTTTCATTACCTTTTATTCATATTCTTTTAGTATGATTTATTGCTTGAAAAGAAAAGAATATCTTTATTTTGCTAACTCAGAATTAAGACATGTAGGTTTACTTTTACTTTGTTATGCTGATAGGGATATGGGAAAAGATTTAGCAGTCGGAACAGTCAGCATCCAAATAATCTGAACACAAAAAATATTTGCAATCAAAGTCGTAGCTCTTATTGATACGTTTGAAATGCTTAATAGTACATTATTGCACATAGGAAGTAAGGGATTGCTGGACGATTATGAGTTACGAGGACGAGTGCCAGAGAGGCCTTGTATTAATACAAGTCAAGCAATCACCGTTCCGGCCGAGGCATGTATAGTATTTTTCTCAAACAATGTGAGGAAATAATAAAAGACTAAAGCGAGGAAGATGTATAATAGAAAAATATACAAAAAATATTAAATAATATTAAAAGTAACACTTGTTAGGACAATTGATAAAAGACAATGTTATTGTTTTTCTAGGCACATGAATATAAGTCTGCTGAACTTCTGATGTGTTTGAATGTGTATCTATTACTGTATTTTTGTTATCGCTCTTCTCACGAGCACTCATTTTCGCGACTAAAATACAAAAAATAATTTTGAGAAAAGAGATTTTTTGGTAGTTAAGTTCATACCAGTTTGATGTTAACCGTGCTTCCGGCGGAAATTACTGACAGTTCCTAAACTCATACATCATAAATTTTAGCTCTGGACGAAGCACCGAAAAACAAGGGAAAAATAAAACCAACGAAGCGGTCCTTTCGTAATATTTTATAATCTCCTTCATTCACCCTACCTGACTGTGATTAAACCTTGTGTGTATTTTTTGGAAACTTTTTAATTAATTTCTATACTCCTGAGGAAAACTTTCATTTTCTTTTTATTTTTCCTTTTAACCATATTTCTGTATTTATTCCAATGAAAATTGAACACACAAAGAACTGTTGAACAGTTGGAGCAAAACTTTTAAAAGCCTAATAAATAAAATTTTTTTTTCTCCTTTTCGTCAAAACAATTTTTTTATTTTCACAAAAAGAACACTCATATACGTCGCACCTAAATACACTGAATTACATTTACATATCAGCTAAACGCCGAATTATGTAAAAGATCACACTTCAACCTAGGAACTTTATACGCAATCGACCACATTAGTTATAGAGTAATTACACAATTACCACAATAAACTATAATAATATACATATATATATAATATATAATAAATAACACAAAATAATGACACATCTTCAGAGGTTGTCGAGCATTTTTACGAAATTCTTAAAGGTTGCAGGACTGAGATTCTATTAATATCGATCGGCGGCATAACGCCAAAACAAAGTGCCATAAAGGTATTATATTTTTTTTATCTACTTGCATTACTTTTAACATTTCAACAGTTTATTATGACAGTAACCTTACACTTAAATGGTTACAAAGAAGAGACTTCCTTTTCGCTTTTATACACGCCAAATGGGCAATGTGGGTGACGTACGTGAGACCATTAATCGTAAAACAGCACAAACATTATTTGCCTTGTTAGCTTTTAGGCAGAATGGTTTATTATTTATGTCCACACAGATGAAATTCCGATACCTTATAGCGGAATTTTAATAAGGGTTAATACATACTTAAGAGCGCTTGTATTCTACGTCCGATTCCTATCAGTTCCGAATCCGAGAAATGACGGTCCGAAATGTCACAGGGATCATTTTATCTCTTGGTGTACAAGCGATATTCGTATTTTCTCGGATTATATTATCGGAATTAGTGCAAAAGCGACATCCGAAGGGGGGTCAGAGTTTCTAGATTTGTATAGTCTCGGATTCGCATCGAATACGAATTGGATTATTTTTATTTATTTATGATAACTTGTTACATTATTAATTCATAATCTTAAACTTAACAGTATTTTACAAACTAAAGTAAGTTTTTCTAAATACCGACGATTAATCGCTAAGCGGTTTTAACAATAACAAAAAGAAAAATGATGAATGTATGTTGTGTTTGTGTGAGTGAATGGTATGATGTCACGTGCGATCATGATATACTAATCCTATGCGTGCGACCTGCGTAATGATAGTGTCGTTGCAATGTGACTTGTGTAATGTCTTAGTGTGCGTTAGTTGTCAGGTAAGTTTGTGGAATCGAAAGATGTGTGATAAAGCGTGTTTTATTTTAAGTTTGGACTTTCTGTAGTGTCATTGAATTTTTTTTTTCTTATTTAAGAAGTGTTCCTTTAATTTGTACTTAATGTTTCTTTCATTAATTTCCTCCTTTAGTTGTTTAGGCAACTCATTAATTAGGGAAGGTACTTTGACATTCAGCTTATTTTTGCCGTAGAGATTGGTATAAGACGGCACTACAAGTCTACCCTCGCGCTGTCGACGGGTTCTTATGACTCCGCTATAGATTACCTGCCAATCCTTAACAAAGTACTGTTCAGCAAGTATACAATATTTGACATTTTCATGAACTGGTAATACTTTGCAAAAGTTGAATAAACCATCGTTGTTATTTATAAATTGATATTTAACTTTATCAGGAACAATAGTTTTCAATAACCGTATCTGTAGCTCATAGATCCTGTCCAGATGAGTCTTTGAAGTTAAACCGTAACTGCTTAAACCGTATCCAATGATCGATTCCCCAAGTGCTTTATATAGATTGAGCAGGGTCAAGAAAGGCATCTTATATTTGATTATAGAGAATTTGGACAACAAGGCTTTAAGTCTGTCACACACCTTGTTTATATGATCCGTCCATTTCATTCGGTCGTCAATTATAAGTCCTAAATAGGTGTGACTACTAACTAGCTCAATATCTGGACAGTCGCAAATGCTTGAGCTATTTCCCCTGTGCAAGCAATCATGTTTATGCGCAATGAGTTTTAATTCTTGGTTTTTCCTATTTTGGCTCGAGCTTACATAAATCAGTTTGGTCTTATCAGCATTTAGTACTAAGCCTGCATCGTGGGACCATTTGACCAGATTAGTGAAATCTGTTTGCATTTTATGAAGGGCGTCTTTCAGATCATGATGAGCCACTACTAGGCAAGTATCGTCAGCAAATTGGAAAATTTGGCTTTGTTGTATTACATGTGGTAAATTATTTACGTAGGACAGGTAGTGTAGGGGGCCCAGTACGGAGCCCTGGGCTGTTCCTTCACTTACTGTTTTCCTGTCACTCATCGCGTCAGCTACTTTTACATAAAAAGCACGATTACTTAAATAGTCTTCACACCAGCCTAACAAAGGTCCTCTCACACCGCAGTCCTCAAGTCTCTCTAGCAACACATCATGACGAAGTGTATCAAATGCCTTACTATAGTCTATGAACACTACGAGCACTTGCATTTTATCATTAAGGTAACCATATAAGAGATTGGTAAAAGCAGTTAGGAGCTGAGTTGTGTTTTTGCGTGGTTGAAACCCGTACTGATTTTTGTTAAGTACATTATTATCCGTATAAAATTTATGAATTTGGTGACATACATATTTTTCCACAATTTTATCGATGGTGGGGAGAATAGTGATAGGTCTGTAGTTATCATAGTCTGTTTTCCTACCCTTTTTAAAAATAGGTCTAACAATACCAGTTTTAAGCCCTAATGGATAAGTTCTCTTCTCTATACTAGTATTAATTAGTTGCACGTAGTATTAGTAGTTGTGGATGTAGTGCACAAACGCACTAACAGTGCATAGAACAAAAAAGTGATCACCAACTTTTGCCTATGGATTTATATTCTGCCCTCCGAAGAATGAAAAGCACAAGCAAATTCAAAATTCGGAGATAAATTAGTTTAAAGATTTAAAGTTTTTCTGTAGTTGTTTCTTTGTGATAAATATAATATGTACGTATGTATAAGGCATCTGTTATACAGAAACTTCCATTTTATTTTACTTTAGCCATTTTTAAATGCTCTTTTAGCTTCTTATAAAAAATTATAAAAATGAATTATTTCAAGTAAAGAGCAGACTAACTTAAATGTGACTTTTAACAATTAACTTATATTAGAATAAAAGGCTCGATTATAGCTCAGCTATACCTTTTTGGTGGTATTTATGAATGGTATTTATTTCGTTTGATATTTGCGTGTTTTTAACGTAACAAACATCGATTATGACTTTTTATCAAGCCGTGGCAGACTAATGTTTTAACCTACTGCCTCTCAAGCAGAGGCCTTGACTTCAAATCCTGGCACACTTCGTGGCAGGAGCTGCTGTTTCTCGGAATACATATGCGAAATTTAATTTGAAATTTACTATGCGCTTTTCGGTGAAGGAAAACATCGTGATAAAATTTGTAAATCGAAGAAAGTCTCTAAGCCGCATCGAGCCAGAGTGGTGGACTATGGCCTAAAGCCTCGCCTGATAGGAGAGTTTTTTTTCCTGATCCCGAATATGTATGTAATTCAATTTTGATAAAAATGTTGGTTATGCCTTTTTCATCCGGAATATTACGACCCCAGCATTCTTTTTTTATAATATCAAGTGATGGGACGAAGAAGTCGTGCGCCTTTAACCCTTCAAAACCGGAAGACAGTAATAATAATAAACTGACATTACTGCTTGACGGTAGGAACAGGTAAGGTGACAGTACTTCCCTGTGAAACCGTGATCAGGATCACGGCAGTAAAACAGGAAACTTCCGGTCCACAAATTTATTTAACGTGAAGTAAAAGGTAAAGTAAAAAAAACTGTAACAAATAAAAGGTAGATGTAGAAAAAAGTACATTAATAAAAAAACACTCCCTAACTTGACCTAAAAAATGGTAGATGTTAGATTTAGGCACTTACCCCTTGTCGGGTTTTATTATGTTGCATTACAGATATTGGATAAACTGTTATTCGCTCATTATGGTCGATACATGATTTACATTGATTGTATTATGATTAAACTTGAAAAGAATAAAAAATTAGACAATTTGATTTAGTAGTTCTGTCCGCTATCGCGGTCAAACAGAGAGTGGCCGTGGTACGAAGCAAAAATGAGAAAGCGAAGGAAGATGGAACAATACAAATTTAAAATTTAAATACAAGCAAAAGAAAAAATGATACGATACAAAAAGGTGAGATGGCGGTGTAAGGAGGTCACACCGTCACACCTGGACGAACTCTTTCACAAGGAGCTCTACTGCTACCAGCTATTTAAGAAGCCTTAGAACCAAAGCTGAGAAACTTAAAACTTCTAAACAGTTTATGGTTTCTTCATATTAATCGCTTTACTATTTTCCAATAGAGCAAGTATCAAATTACCACCCCGGTGCACTGGACAAATCTAAATGTGGTACAATACGACTAACCGTATTCAGAAAACATAATAATGTATCAGTCAAGCAACAAACAGAACTGCAAATATGCAAATGTCAAACTGTGACAGTTTATCGCTTGTGTTGTGTATCCGTCCAACCATTGTATGCCTATTGTGTCCATATCCATAATTATGGACATACAACCATAGACAAAAAGTGCAATACTTCTAGAACACTTTTATTTTTTTATTTTAGTGAAGCGACGTGCTCTTCAGCTCCGATTTTTATCGAGCCAACTGATTAAGTTGATAAATTTTGGTACCTGTCTAATAAATTATAATGAAATTAAATAAATTATAAATAATTGTAGTAAATTCTTACTGTTTATTACAATGAAACGGTAATCATCACTCAAGTCCTCATTAACATTAATTTATCAATTCTTGAGTAAATGAAACTGTCAAACGCTATATCACGATCCCAATCAGACAATATCTTTTTTTGGGAACCCGCTGAAATTTACGATTAAAACTTCTGCATAAATAATATCGATTGTTATAAAAGATCGAATCGGAAACGCATTGGAATATTAATAATTGATTAGAATTCGAGCCAAAAGTTAAATAAATGGTTGGACGGAGTATAGTAAATATTAAGAGCGTTGGCGTGAAATAACAGCGCCAAAGCTAGCGGTTAAATACGTATATTTGTACTTTACTACTCACTATACCATGCGTCGATACAATCGTATGATTATACATATAATGTACAAATGGACGTCGAGCTCATTTGAGCATCACAATTTCAGATGAATAGCTATTCATGACTATCTGTGACACAACTAGTCTAAGTGGGTTTTGACAGCAGAGGCATGTAAGTTTCCATATCATCATCACCAACCCATTTGCAGGTCCCACTGCAGGACACGGGTCTCCTCTCAGGCGAGGGTTTAGGCCATAGTCCGCCACGCTGGCCCAAAAAGTGAGATTAATTTTCGCACATAAATTCCAAAAAGCTTGAGTGCGATGTAAACGCACGGCATCTTGAAAGGCTGTAGGTCAAATCATTAGGCTACCACTGCTTTTTATATAGTTTCCAGTATTCCAGTTAAAATTCTATTCAGCCTCGATGCTTCTTACCTTGTAAGATTAAATTATTCCAATATGCATTCGAGTTCAGCTATTATAGTCCAACAATTTCAGCTCAATTCAATATATGATCTACATGATTCTCGTCAAATTGTGTGTTAAATCTGCAACGGTAACAAATGCGTCCAGACCACGCGCTCTATCACTAAACTAGAATGGTGATCCACATTATTCCAGTAGGTCACTCCACAAATAAAATTCATGGAGAAGGTAGTAAATGGAATTAAAAATAGAACACTATTCTAGTCAATTGGAATGCCTTTTTGCCGGAATACTGGAACAAGTGAATCAAAGAATGAATAAAATTGTTTACATTATTCAAGTGGTATTTCAGTTCATACAAAAAAGAGGCCGAACGGAGACGATAATTTCAGTGTAAATTTTAGATAAAGTCATGTTGTGCGGGCTGCTACCAACTGTATACTGAAAATATCTGATTTGAAATCTATCTCAATTTATTTATTTATCTTTTTTCTTCATTTACACAACTTCATCAAAATCTTCATTTGTAGGTGCAGGTAGGCTTGGTTTTTCACCCCTAAGTCGTAGATATTCCCTGGATTCGCATGAAGATTTCTACGGCGGAAGACTGAAATGAAAGTCCCTGTCTGCAGACTTTTTCCCTCAACGCTATAACATGGGTATTTTAAGGCAAGAGAGTAAATAGGCATTATTTCGATGTGCATGCTCCGTCATCGACCTCATCGTCACTTTCAGGTGGAGGTCAATTGCGCACTTATATTTTATAAAAAAAAATTAAATAGGCCTTGAGTTAGTTACGGTGACAAATGCGAACGGAAAATTTGTACTATTAAATTATTTGGTTACTGTAGAGCCCTGCAGCACGTTTAGCAGGAGCACAAAGACAAAAATATGTCTTCTCTAAAAGAACGTCACATCAGTTGACACTACAGGCATCCGTCAGAACAACCGCTGCGTCGCACACTAATGCTATAATAAGGCCATTTTCGACAGATATGAGAAAAGTTTATGTATTCTCACGACTTTTTTTATTTGAGCTTCTACTCGGCCTGCCAGTTTGACCATGTGTTAAAATGCTACTAAAAGCTCCAACGTAAGTAAACTAAAGACATGATTTCACAATCCCAAATTTTGCCTATTTAACTAGGAGTCGATACAACCTCAAATGGCTTTGGTACCAACCAACACTGAAAGCATAACAGTGAAAGTGTTGAGTCAATCATTTGGGGGAAAAAAATTGTAAATTTGAGGACATACACTGATTACTCAGTACATGGTGTGAAAAGACGATTCATAAAAATTTTCACGATAGAAAAGAATACAAACTTACCTGGAAATTTTACGGGATATTCCATAGGCACTTTACACATACCAATGTTTTTTTTAATAACACGAATAGAACACGTATAGTATACGATATACATTTTTCAAATGGGTTTTATTTCGTTTGCAAAAAAATAAATTCTGAAATACAGTCAGTGTCCCTGTCGTTCAACCCAAGCAAAATGAACCGTATTAGTACAGGGGAAAAATTTGAATTCGAGGTAATAGCGACTCTATGTAACTTGGAAATCCATGTTAATAAAATTGAAAGTAAATTAATTTTCTCATTCGCGAACGTAGTGACGACGGTTATATCGGGAATTTTTAAATTAAGTATTTTTATACTACAACGATGCTATACATATATGACCAACCGTTCTAGACAACACCATTCTTCGGTTGACTGCAAATTTTCATACTGTAAGCTCTTTTTGGATCCGTTTGCACGAACCTTTTGTACATTATCTTCCAAATCGCAGCTGTACGTGATACGTATCGAATATTATGATACAACTACAGATGTAAAAGTAGTCCTAATATTATCACTAGAATTATAAATAGGTATCATGTTTAGAGTCCATTGTATTCTCTTCCTATGGAAGTACATTATTATATCAGCCAGAACAAAAGACGGTCTGCCACAAAGCTAAATAAGGTACTATTGTGTATTGTTACAGGATACAAATCAAAATGTAAACATGACAAATAAAGTAGGAGTAGATGCTTCACATAAAAAAAATTGAAAGCCATAACACGTGCAGACCACTTGACGATCAAAATTATTCTGATTATGTTGCCTATATAGATAGTAACAAAATGAAAACAATTTATCATATACAGGCTGTAACAAAAGTAGACCACATTTGTAACTGGTTATGCTACTAACAACAAAAAACAAGTTTTGCAAAATAAAAATAGTATTCTTTTTTTTGCTGATTGCCTGATTGTATGTTTACTTTACATGGAAAATTAACAATTTTTAAGTTCTGAAGTATGGTCGGACCTATGTAACATAAAAAAGTTAAAAGTGCAAAAATATGACTCCAAAATACATCACATTTTAATCGTTTGGCATTTCCATTGACGACAACGATCCCACATGCGACTACTAAATAACAAGCTATCAATTTACAGGTTAATTATATATACTACTCGTGGTAATTTGCTGTTCCAGTGAAATTAATTAAGAATGTTAATTGAGCGTCAATTGTCAGGCATAAATGCAGTAGCATAAAACATTCACAGTAGTGTTATAACACTGGTTCTGTACAGAATCTTGATGAGGAGTATATTTTGTGGCAATACAATTTTCGCATGTATAACCATCATAGAGCTTTTATCTGTTATTAGCACAGAAAATAATATACCAAATATACTTAACATAAAAAACAAAATCGTACAACATGTATGGTAGCTAATTTCACATAAGGCTTTGTGCACCAGTATATGGGAATGTTTTCCTTTGGATAGTATACTTGAATCTTCTGAGGAAGTACTGCCAATCTTCTCATCAACTTACGGTATTATTCGGCATATTTATAATAATGCGCAATAATTTGTATACGAATTATATAATTATAGGCAAAATTATAACAATAATAATTATTAATACAAGGATCGAAAACTTAAAAAAGATTCCTTCGATCCGGCTGAATTCGAACGTCTTCCAGCAAACCGTGTTAGGCGATATGCCAACTAAGCCGCGCCACGCACCAACGGACCTTACTATTTTTTCTGTACTTGTGGCATCTTTTCGTTTTGGTTTTTTAACGACTTTTTTCTCGTAGCGCCATCTGTGGGAAATCTATTTCTTCACTCAGCTAGGTACCTCATCAGCTGACTAGAGATGTCGCTTTAATAATTGTATTCAAGTTTTATTGGATGTCAAATGTAAAGGATTTTTTTCTAAGTTTTCGATCTTTGTATGAATAATTATAACAAACTAGTGGAGTAATTTCACAAAAAAAAAATTAATATCATAGTGGTGAAACATCCTGGCATTCAATAAACTTAATTATAATAATAATGTGTTAGACAATCACAGCAATCACCTGGTCACAAATAATCACAGTGCTATGAATTTCACTCCGGAACTATCCAGAACGTCCAGACAAGTTCGTTTCCCAAATTGGTCCTATCGTTAGTCAAACCCCGGACCTTATCATCCTGCGCCCACTGGGCAAACGGTTGGGCCATCGAGATCGTCAAACTTTTTGATAGTTACGCGCGAAAATATTATATGAATTTATAGTGATGCTGATTTATCATTATACACAGCAATTGTTATACGAATTATTAATTACGTCTATAGGCAAAAGTGTTATGAGAGCAAAATTATTACGTGGATTTCTAATTATGCGTATAACTTGTATGCAACAATAATGTACGCCCGTAAATGCCTAGTTGGAAGTTTTATCGACAGTCACGAATTTATTCTTATTCATTCCGGTAGTTACCTCTTTTGATCAAAAACAGTTCAATAAGTCAAGGACATCCTGTGACGGAGATTGATTTTCATAATTAAAAGTTTACGCTCCGTCCCACAATTTAATATCAAGTTGTGTCTGAAAACAAGCTGCAGTTTATCGACTGAGAAAAATAAAATTCACATTTACGACTTGCTTTTATAGTCCTGCAGCGAAATGACTTCGCTATTAATTTTATTAAAGGATAACATGTAGTTTGTGCTTTTCTAGGTACAAATCAAGTCGTACATCGGATACCCAGAGAAAGAAAGATCATTAGAAGTGTGTTTCTACTCCTCAATGATCCATTTACTACGTACATAAGATCATTACACTTCTGCATTTTTAACCAACTTCAACAAACGGTGGAGGTTATGCGTTCGGTTGTATGTATGTTTGCCGATTTCTTCGTAATTGTGGATGGATTTTGAGAATTCTTATTTTGTTTAAAAGAGTATACTCTTGAGGCGGTCCCTGATGCCGACGATGCTGTTCCGGGTTTGTTTCGGCTATCATAAATTACCAATAATTTTCCGCAAATAAAAGACGAGTGCTCACTTGACGCAATACATGTAATCAACAAATCACCGTTACCACGCCAATCAGAAAAAAAAATGTACAAAGTTTTCGTAACAGTCCCATTGTCACGAAGAAGTCAGAATTTGATAAGGGAATCCCATGGAAATCAAAAAAGCAAACTTTTGAGGTCTGTTTTTTTTTTCAATGAAAAAGTTACAATTATAAACTGTCAATTATAATTTCATAAACCGTGTTAAAAAAGTGATCTTTTAAGATGTGAATTAAAATTCTAGTGTCTATGGTACTCAATACTAAACAGAAAAACTTCATTATAGTTCTGTACACGAAACTACACTATAATGAGTATTATAGTTCTGTACAGTGAGTTTCTAAAAGTCTCCTTAAACGCGTCACTGCGTTCCTAAACAGAATAACGTCACTATATTTAAATTATTAAACTTAAAATTATTTTATTAAATAATACTTATCTGAAATGTTATATAACAGGTACAAAGGCGTAACCATTTGGCAAAAAAAAATAACTATTCAAAAATAATACAAAATATCAAATGTGACTCTATTCAAATGCTCTACTGCCAGTGTTTCTATTGTTTGTTTTTTTTTGTTTTGTAGCGTTTGTTTGGCTTTGGTTTGTTGTTGTGGATTGTTATAAATAATCTTTAAGTATTGGATGATATTGGAATAAATATTGATATTATTTTAATTTACTCGTAAAAAAAGTTGTATGCAATCATTGCTTATTTAGGTTTTAAAATCTGATACCTATTAATTAGGCCACGCGGCTTTGCTGAGTTCCGGCAAACGAATTCATTAGTATTCACTCCCGTAATTCAATTTCGTATATTTTGATAAGGATTCCGACAGTTTCCCTTGGAATAAATTAATGTTGGAGCTGTTCAATTTTAATGTTATCATCAATAGTTGTCCCTGGCCTTTGATCTTGGTACATTTCGCCAAAAAGTATCGGACGTCTTAAATTTTATTACAACTTTCATAATTTGGTGAATTCGATTTTTTCATGAGATATCGAAACTTGTTCGACGGATAATACTCAAAGTAAGTACAAAACGCATTTCGTTAAAAACAAAAATCAAAAGAAAGCAGATATTTGATCTTATGATGTTTACATGCAAATGTGCAAATATCGACACAAAGTAATCGGATATTGTACGGGATATAATAAGTACAATACACGTGTTTGATCCAATTACAAATAACGTATTCCACATAAGGAAAATAACCGAACAAATATTAAAATTGATTAAACAATGTGTACTATGACCTAAGCGGAAAATAACCGACACAACTCCTTGACATTGATTCTTCACGCGGAGGAAAATCTCACGGAACCCGCATTATGCAGTTACATCTTTACAAAGTTAACAGTGCAGTCAAAGGGAGCGTTGTTATCAAAGGTTTTCCTTTTAATCCCGAAGCACTCTTCAATGATGAAGTTACTTTCTGATTAAAATTTTTCAGAAATACCTAATGATGAATTTTATCGAAATAAATTAATAGTTTCAATAACATCTTTAATAAAAATTAATTTCGCACTAAACGCTTAACTTCCTCGTTCTTAATGTGTCCAGCAAAGGAATAGAATACACAGCTGTGTTGCCGAAAACTAGACTTTGGGGCTATTTAAGGCTAAAGTATATAGGCATTTGCCAGATCGTCCCTTATCGTGCGTATATTTTTTCACAAAAAATAAAACTTGCATTGTAAAAAAAAAGCCGAAAGTATAAAAATTTATTTCAATGAAAACATTGATACATTAAAACAAAAAAAATAACACTTTTACGCCATACTTACTACCATTACTGTAATCGCGCAGTTTTTCCGTCTGCAATAACAAATTAGTTATCTTAATATTAACGATCTCGGGCTCCCGACGACGGTACTTCTGAAGTGTCCGACAATGAGGCGACAGAGAGGAAATGAAGTCACGCCTTATGCAACACGGGCGCCTGTAAGTGCGTTTATAGACTACAATGCTACACATTCAGATTGTTTTCTTTCGTTGCATTCAACAGAGAAAAGCGTAAAAATCATTGGACATATAATTTAGAATAAAAAGCTTTCTAAAGCTTTCTTTCTACCAATTTTCTTTAGTTGCGGTTTTTCTCTTTATTTTTTGTACCCCGTACAATGTAGGGTACATTCTGGCGTACCCTGGGCAACAATTGGCGAGTACCTTAAAGTCGATGTGCAAATCCTTTTCACCTCGCCGGCAAGCATTTAAGTAGTATTCGTCGCCTTACTTTCTCAAACTCGTATCTTAAAGAACAAAGTAACTGAAATGCAAAAAATACATCGTATATATACAAATTTTGCAGGCTGTTTTCCCGTCACATCTTCATATTCACACACTGGCTTTTAAGTATTGTTAAATTTCCCTCTTCTGAATCTCTTGACTGAGTAAGGCATCGATACGATAAGACTTTTTTCTCTTTTTTGCTGACGTCAGTGCAAGTGTTGTATTTACGATTCGAAATTATAGACCGATATAATTTTAGTTATAGTAAAAAAAATTACGACAAGTTAAAAAATAACAATAACTATTTAAATACAAGTGTGTCATCAAAATCAACTCAATATACGCCCCACTGTTCTAAGGTATTTGTTTAAGCCCCTATAGGCCCAATATACGTTTTTTTCTTTTCTGTTATAAAAAATAAGTGCGCATTTAACCTCATCTCACATCATGGAAAGTGATAATGAGGTCAACGATGGAGCATGCACACCTAAATAATGCCTATTCACACTCGCCTTCAAAAGGTCCAAGTTGGTTGGAATTTTCACAAGTTTCCCGAGGGTTGTGTATTTTCTTCAACGTGCCAGTTACATCATGATATTTTACTTCACCGTTAACAAGAGACATTGCTAGTAACATTCACAGCTGTAAGTAATCTAAAAAACAGTCATAGCTACATACCGCCACAGGAATTCTTCAACAGACTCCACCGTATGTCAATCCCGAGACAATTTTTTTAATTATCGTAGAATAAAAAGAAGTGTCTTTGGTTT
Organism: Hyposmocoma kahamanoa; assembly: GCF_003589595.1. NCBI lineage: Eukaryota > Metazoa > Arthropoda > Insecta > Lepidoptera > Cosmopterigidae > Hyposmocoma > Hyposmocoma kahamanoa. The sequence continues at coordinate 9,500,603 of NW_020653853.1, forward strand.
GACAACTATGGTTTGGCTACAACGGTTTAAATACAATTCTATGTCACTTACGATAAGAAACATTTCTTATCGTAAGCTTTACGTACTCTTGACATATAACAAAATGCCATTTATCGTGACTCACACCCGCGCTGTGATTCGAATATTATTCACGTTACCGTCCCCTGTCCTCACTGACATAGAGGTAGCTACCATTTCTTTTATAGAACATGACGTCATCAAACAAAATGAGACTATTTCTGGCTTATTTGTTCCATAGTACACGTAACACTTTTTTTAAATTGTTCTATAGAATAAATTATAACTTTTTTTAACTAGATTTTAAGACTTTCGTGGTAATTCACTAAATAATTATCACTAATTTCAGGCTTCTTACCACGGTATGATTTCTTTTTGTTTTAACCGTGATGATGGTTTTAAGCTGACCGGTACATGGAATCCGGTCCTAAGTGCGTGCAGTAATAAAAACAAAAACACCTCGGGTTCAGTTTCGCGTGTGGATACAGTGATTGGGGTTTAAGTGAAAAAAGTGAGTGACAATGGTAACGCCACAATAAAGCGCGATGAAGGTAGTAGTTGTCGACAGCGCAAGAGGGTAGACAGATATGTCTGCTCTTAAAGCTGTCATCTGCTGCCGTCCGGTAAACCCGAGACCATGGAGCGTGCATCCATTCCGAAATATCGGGAAAATAAAAACGAAAAAAAGTCATACCGTGGTAAGAAATCTGAAATTAGTGATAATCAAATTATAACTTCATCGTCGATGTGACAGTTTAATAGATGTCAAACATAACTTGGAACAAATTCGGGAAACTATTAAACTTCACATAGGCAAGTTTCGCCATAATTTTACAAAAGTGCACCACCGATAACCCATAATCCGGTATTTTATGAAGATGGAGCAAAATGACAGTTCATTGCGCAAAAGCGTTGCCCGCTTGCAAGCAGCTAATGATTGCAGTCGATAAATATTCTATCGACTATCGACTGAACGTTGGTCACGCTTATGTAATAAATAGCCGAACTTGTAGAAACAAGTTCGGATATTTTTGCATAAGCGTGACTAAAAGAATTTTAATCATCATCGGCCCGTAATTCGTCCAAATGCTGGGCACAGATTCATTTGCATTGTCAATTTTTGTAACTTCATACATGTACATATACACTACATTTAGAATTTGTCAATTAAAAATACAAAAAGGAGACATATGTTTTCATTTTAATTCAATATAGATAATCAAATCCGCCTGTTCTTGTTAAAATGTATATGAATCAAAATTGATTTCGATACTAGTAGGCCGACTGTCATAATAAAAATGAAGAAGGCAATAACCTAATCTCAGTAGAGAGTACTAAAAAACCGACCCCAAAAGTACGTGGAATTACGACTATTTGCTAAGTTTTATTGAAATATTCCCTAGTTCGCCACTATACAGGACTTGAAACTGGAGGTAATAAAAATCGGTTCTCACTACTCAAAGTATATTGAGAGAAAAACGCCTTGAATTGGAGAAATAGCAAAATCAACCATTAAAATTATTGCTCCTAAATTAAAGATAGGCGCTATTTATAAAAATGAATCATCATGCGTGAACACACACCCACAGAGGGGGATGATTTTCTTCAAAATAAAATGGGACCACTACGGAAGTACCCCCTTTCCAAGAAAAAAAGAATCATGAAATTCGGTTCACAAATACCGGAGTTATCGCGTAATATACATACAAAAAAAAAAAGAACATACAGTCGAATTGAGAACCTGCTCCTTAAGGTGGAGGTAAGTTGTCGCTCGTTACTGGTGAGCTCGAGTGTTCCACGTCCGACTCTCAAGACGGCTGAAGGGGAGGTAACATCTCTCCCAGGAGAGCGAGATGGGGTTCGGCGCTTAGTCGCACCACTCAACGCTGGAGTCGCAAAAGAATGCGAGAGTGCCCCCGTGACTCCAGCATATGGTGAAGAGAAGCGACACCATCAAATTTTTGTCGGTAGGAGTCCAACATAACCCTTTGTTTGCCCCGGACAGAGGGTATCCATGAGGATTTCCTAACGTTAAAAAAATCGGAAAAAGAACGATTTTATCAACTATTCTCATTTAATATGGGCACACGTGCCAAATAACAGCTTCAATTCCTTAAACAGTAATGTTACTAACCTGCCATTCTGTTGATTAGGCGTAGCGATTTTCTCCCCTTGCACGAGAAACAGAGACCCCCTGTCCGCGTCAAGTAATATCAATACGTTCTGTAGGATCTTGTGGCACAACACTCGCACTTCTAGCTCGTTGCAGATGTCTTTCACCTGGGAAAAAACAAAACGCGATCTTTAAAACCTCATTAAATAACGAGAAATAAAGCCAATAGAGAAGAAGCAAAACTAATAAAAAACATACAATACCAGAAAAGGAAAACGTTTTAGCGAATTGATTACAAGGTCTAAATTAATAAGAACAAGGTATTATTATATTCAAGTTATTTACTATATTAATGTGTGCTTTTTTGTTATATCAAGCGACGATTGAACAAGTCGTGCGCCTGTTGGTAAGTGACACGCCTACCCATAAAATTTACAGTGGCTCTCAAAGCTTTATACCGCAAAGATCTGAGCGAGTGTATGTCATCAGCACCCTTATCCTTCAAAACCAAAACGGCGTGTAGTAATGCTCGTATTACTGCTTGGCGGCAGAAATAGGTAAGGTGGTAGTACTTCCCTAGACGAACTCTTTCACAAGAAGCTCTTCTATTTTTGAATGGAGTGGATGAAGTTTGTAGTATTTTAAACCTAAAACCAGTGGATACGAGATATGAGATGTACATAAAGTAGGCAAGTACATGAAAGATATGTCATCTAAATTCCGCCTGTCCACCCACGTCTCGGGCCAAGTTTGAAGTCTGATTTCCGAATTAATTTCCGACTACCTAATATACAAACAAACTTGGAACGAATGAATTACAACTTCTATCTAGGACTTGCAAAAGTAGATTTCATATGTACTTTTGCATATGGTATTTTTGGGTACGGAGCAATTGGAAGATATGAAAGAAGTATATTCGTCAGTTAGCTTTGTTACCCGAGAGGTTTCAATAACAATGACCAAGAATATTATGACAAATGTCACGAAAACATCCTGAAATGACAGGATCGACATGGGTAGTAAATTGCAAGGTACAATGATGGATACCACTCTTAGAATTCTTACTTCCTGGTAGAACTACTATTACTTCACAAGAATATTCGTTAGTACCCATATAACATATTGTAATATTGAATTTATTGAGTTAGTACCCATATAACATATTGTAATATTGAATTTATTGAATATCATGACGTATTACCACAGATTACTTAATAGTTACTTCGTGATAGATACATCACTCTCATACAAAATCGAAAATACCTATGCTATAATAGCCTACTAAATCTGATTAATGACACCAGGTGCTCACTACGAGGAAAAAGGAACCTAAGCACGCGCTCAGAGAGGTGAAAATAACGTTGCTGTGTGCATTCGTGCGGAGCTGAATGCTCATAAATGAAAGACTTGTATGAGCGCTTGAGCTGTCGGCGCACTCCGCGGTAGGCACTTATCGCGTAACCATGAGCGAGTGATGGAGCCCTAGTTTTACTACCGATATTCAATTTTTTATGTGAAATTACTCCACTAGTTTGTTATAATTATTATTAATATAAAGATCGAACATAAAGAAATTCTCCGATCTGCCAAGACTCGAAGGTGCATCGGTAATACCAATCTAGGGCAACCGCTCTACCAGCTGAGAGGTTTAATGTATTTAGAAGTAACCATGTGGCGCTATACACTATATGGCACTATGCAGCTCTTTCGTTTAGCAAGGCTTAAAGCCATAGTAACTGTCACAGCATTCTATCTACGCTAAACCACGACATCGAAGTACTCCAACAATTTATCTTTGTCGTGTTTGATAGAAAATGATTAATTATAGACATTTTGGAGCGCTGGTCGTTTCGAACCTCGACTAAGTAAACAGCGACCTTCTAAATTAATACCAGTACATAATGAGTTGGTACTTCAATTTAATTTTATACCAATTCAGTAGTCCTTGGTCACTACCTCTTGCGAATTGCCACAAACCATGACGATGATGTATTTCGATTCGTGGAATCGAATTCTAAATAGAAAAATATACACGCAAAAATGTGTTTACAGATTGATGCAATATATGGCAAAATATATTAATTTCCTAATAATTGCCAAAGGTCAAATTGTAAAATTGTAGTCCGAAAATATGGGCCACGTTGATGTGAAAATAAATTTTCATGTTTTTTGTATTAATAATTATAGGCAAATTCCGATTAGAATTAATTTTCAAATAAAGTCCTAATGCTTCTAAATTTAAAAATATGGCGATATTGATTTTATTTTCGTTATGTTTATTTAAATACGAGCTCTGTACCCCACCTACGGTGGGGTCGGGGGCTCGGCCTGCGGCGCGTGGTCTGGTACAGTTTACGGTTAGGTGTGCTCATGCTCTTCGGTGGCGGCACAGCAGTCAGTAGGTACTATGGGCGCTTGATGAGGAGGTCGATTCCCGATTTGGGCCAATTTAAGAAACGAACATTTCTAAGTTGGTTTTGGTCTGAGTATTCTGGATTATCGTTGTTTTGGTATTCATAGTACAGGAAATTCGGCAGTAGTTTGACATTTTTTCCCCCTAAACTTCTCTTTGGCATAGCTTTGAAGAAAATGGAATCTAACAGATATGCTTGAGATACAACAACGCTATAATAAATATCTCATTTCCACAACATCGGGAAGTCTGCCTTACATTTTTACAATTGTGAGATCTTGTACTCGTAATCTATTACGCCTCCGTATATAATTACCTCCATACGAAGGCGTGCGGACGCTTCGGGCTTTGTTTAAAAAAAAAATTAATTGCTCTTTAATGGCGGCCATATTTAAAAATTACAAAAATATATTATGACGACTAATCATGATCAAACAATCTTAGAACTCTATTCGTGCTAATTTTTAGTCCAAGCAATGCAAGTTACATAAATAAATTACGGCTACATCGAAAAACAGCGGAAACAAAATTTTTACTCCAAGTTATGATGGCATGTCATTTTTCGAATTAGAAGAAATTGGTATATATCGTCAAAAAAGTTTGTATGGTAGCCATATTGAAAAATGGTGAAAAATAAATTTTAACCGCTAATTATTATTAAACACTCATAAAGACATTTTCAATCGAATTAGTGCAAATTTTGATCTGCCGCCAACGAACGCTTCTATGATGGCCATATTTAAAAATAGCGAAAAACAAATTTTGAGCGCAAATTATTATCGGCATTTCTAGTGGCCTTCACATGCCAATTTTCAGTCGAATCAGAGCAAATCTCTTTCGGCAGCTATTTTTAACGAAAATACACTTATATGACAGCCATATTAAAAAATGGCGAAAAGAAATTGTTGACCCCAAATTATGATTAAGGACTCCTAAAGACCCTCGCCTGCCAATTTTCAGCCGGATCGAAGCAAGTTTTTCTTCGGCCGCCATTTTGAAACCGCCATCTTGATTTTTTTTAACTCAGGCAGTTGACCAGTATTGCCCTCTATGACATTCCTTCGAGCACCTCCTACCTATCTAATAGTTTCCGTGATAGGAGGCTTTGAAATTTGTATGGCGGCTATATTGTTTATTTGAATTTCGAACATTTTTTACTTCCCGCGGAAATTGACCAGGGCGTATCTCATAAAAATGCACAAAAATCCCTCTCATGTATTATAGGTTTTGCAGGCCATTGATCACTCGTTTCCATTTTCCACATTCAGGTCTTCTCATATTTGATTCTTCGCCTTGGAGCCTATCCGCGTACAACGGTATAAATATCTTTTTTCTACCATATCAGGAAGTATGCGTTCTACTTCTATCAGTGAGTAAGAACTTGTGGCTTTATATACATATATAATGCGCTTTGAAATCAAACGTGAATACTGCGAATATTCGAAAGGATGCAACCGGGTTGTTCTTCGAAATAAATTATTTTTGTTAAGTTTTCATATATTTTTTAGAACCTTTATGTAAGCTATTTTTATCAAGCTAAATGCAATGTAAGCATACTCTAAAAGATTATTTTATGAAAGGCACGTATTAATTTTCATTATTCTTCGTAATATTTGTAAATTTCTAATTATTCACGTTGATACTAATGACACCACGCACTGAGAATGACTTTAGCTTGTATAATAATGACGCCGTGTTGCAGACAATGATCTAAAATCTTTCATTTTTGGGTATTTAACAATAAAAAAACATTTAAGTAATCAAAATATTTATTAAGTATATTATATAATATTTATTTATTAAACAAAGGATTCAAAGTAAATGACAATCTTAAATTATTAGCGTGAGGCGATAAATACGTAACTGTGAAGCTAAGTAGGTACTTAGATATTTCTTAAAAACAAACTGTCACACTCAAATAACTTAATCATCTAGCTAATAAAGGACTCAGTCTCGTATTATAGAACGTCTACCAAGACTCAAGCGTTACTTAAAAATAGTTTCAACCAATCAACTGGTTTGAATCTAATTTTAAGTAATGCTTGAGTATTAATCAAATAAAAAAAAAATAGTTTCAAGAAATCAACTGGCTTGGATCTACTTTTAAGTAATTCTTGAGTACTGATGAAATAAAAAAAATAGTTTCAACCAATCAACTGGCTTGAATCTAGTTTTAAGTAATGCTTTAGTATTGAGCTATGTTCTGTAATACGGGATTTAGTTTTTCTTTGGTAATAGTAATTTGGTAATTATTTTAAAAAATCACAGATTAACTTCTTCAATTAAGGACATAATTATTAAGAGAGTTCCACATATTTTAGCTACGTGATGTATATCTCTTAAAAATATTCATATCTGCATCCGCATTGCGTCCTCATCCCCGTAATATCCTTGATCTACACACAGGATAGACAAATATTAAGTTTCAAATAGTATACTTTTACTTACAATTTTAGGATTCAAAAGATTTCACGCAAAAAATATCACGTATTATCATCTTAATTCCAATCGCAATTATTATCAACTAAATTGGAATAATCAAAATGGGTCAATTTTCACTGAAGCTGAGTCTTATTAGTGACATCAATAAGAACATTAGAAATAATCTGAATTTTGTTTTGATTTTGAGATTTACGCTTAGTGTTTGCCAGGGGAGTTACACAAGAATCAAGATCGTCGTTCTGATTTCTAAAGGACTTATTATTGATATAACCCAGATGCTTACCATGGGAGCAAATTTCACCAGCATCACATAGGAAGCAACTCATATTTCTCATAGTGATTTTAGGTCTGAACGCGTCCCAAAGAACCTGATGTACTGAAAGGGTGCCCCTGAATGGTTTCAACTGCTCAGGAATCAATCTCTCCCTCTGAATTATGTCTTGCTCTGAAACTCTTTGAATTATAATATTTTCTAATCTTGATTCCATGATTTTGTAAAACTCATCAAAATTTCCAACATCTGAACCAAAATGCACCATTTGATCTGCTACTCTTTTTATTGTACCACCAACGCCATCAGGAGCACCCTTTCCGTGCCCAGCTTCAGAATAATTCCAGGTTATTCTAGTTATATTACTGTGTTGGGACGACAATTGACTGATAATATAAAACATATATTTATTCCGGTATTGCGATGACGGCGAATCGGATAAGTGCCGACAATGATGTAGCATAGAATGACGAGTTGAGGAAAAAACCTGTAATGGACTTGTCTGTGAGCATTAAAAAACCGTTATGATTAGACTAAATGAATTCATTTGCCACTGGCTATTGAATAAAATACAAACGAAAATATTACGTATGTGCATTTAAGGAGTTTAGGTTGAAACACAAATGATATTTTTAATGACAAAATGTGAAGAACTATAAAAAATTACTTACAGCTCTCAGACCCGCACGTGCTCGTTCACCAATAGGTCTCCGCCGACTGAAGGCCCCTCCCGCACACCCGGGAAGGTGTATTAAAGATGCGTTCGAAAATGCGTCGTTCAATAATAAGATTTAACAACGTTACTGCGACAAATGACGTTTTTCTTGTAGCAATAATTTGAATTGAAGTTTAAGTTAACCATGCAAAGTATTTGAAGAGGTTTTTATTTTAAACGAAGGTTAATTTATTAAACTTTCATTCATAAAATTTTTAGAATGTATAAGTATTTAATAAATTATTTGTGAACAAATGTTGTGTTAAGAGACGTCATAGGAATAGGAGTAAAATGACGTTTAGCGACATTTTTGATTTTTTTTTCATAAATTAAACCAAAGATGTATTTTTTAAACTGGGTAACATGTAAAATAATGGTAAATATATATAAAAAGCTTATTAATTGTGTCATGAAATTTTAGTATATTAAAATAATTGACCGGAAGACGTTTTTTGCCCCTTTTGAAGAACAACCCAACCACACTGTGTGTTTCCTGATTTCGCAATGGAAATTTAACCCTGACATGAATGAGGTTCGAAGCCTGAGCAGTGATAATGAATCGATATAGAGATAAGAGAGTTTTAGATCGTATCATTGTGACGAAAAATGGATTCCTTATGATAATCGGAATCGGTCACCATAGTGGCGACAAGTCCAAATAAAATGGTACCCCACATGGTAACTGTGATGGTTCAGTTGTATAATCAACAACCGTACAACTTTGACAACCGATGAAGAAAATTGGACGATAATGTAAGTCTCGCAAAGAAACAACCACGGCTAGTCAATCGATTCTCAAAGCTACTTCTACAAGAGCACATACTATCGAACAAACTATCACGTGACTTGGCATTACCGATAATCATTTTTTCCGCAATTTAGATCTACAAGGAAAACATAGTTTGCGACAAGCAGCCAAAAACGAGTTCCAAGACTTTGTGGATTTCCATTCCCTGTTACACTACCGCAAACAAATATATAAGCTTTCAGCAAAATGGCCGAAGTGTACCTATTTGTAGCATAGTTGTACGTTGTTTTTTTATTTGAATTGTCCTATGTAGCGCAGCAATTTATATTACAGTCTACAGCGCCATATAGGGCACCCATCAGGAGCGATTCATAAAGACGTAACAAAGTAAAAAGCACCACGAGAAATCGTCGGATTATCGGATTACTGAAGTACCAAACAGTGCTCAGATAGTCACGAAACCAGATTGATGCAGAAAAAAATTCAACCCAAAGAAAAAAAAATTCAACCCAATGTAAGAAAATGTGACTCATTTTCGCTTAAAGTGGAACATTAAATTTTTTACCTTTCTACTGGCGATGTCTTTATAGCCTACGTACTTAGTAGGTTTTAACGTACTTTAAAGGACCAAAATGCTTTTGACATCATCACAATCAGACCTTACTACACTATCCTCAGCATTTCTCATTATGCTGTCAAAACGTCATATAGAACATAGTTTTAATATAGACGAGGTCCTAAAACTTACTGACAAATGACAAATCTTACGCGTGACGCAACTCATATGCGGTCAAAAGGAGACGTGAGTCAGGCTTTTTCTTTACTTTTTCGCGGCCATATTCAGAAAGGACCGCATATTGTTTACTCGTTTAAAGAAGTTATAAATATGGAGATATGATACTTATATAACTGCCAGAGGTAAATTAAAATACAGACCTTAGTATAATGGTGTTACAGTGGAATAGCCAGAGATCACGGACATATGACGACCTCGTTGACCCAACTGGTTGCTCTGTGATTATTTTCAGTACGATCAATTTGGATAATGACCTGTCCTAAATTGGTTCTGGTCAGGGTGTTCGAGGTAGTGCCCCGGAGTGAATTCCGTTGCTCTGGCACTCACAGTACAAAGAATTTCCTAGTTTAAGATAGTTGATGTGGTTGTTTGACACATATTCACTTTTACGATTTTTATCGTACGACAACGATGTCCCATAAATTTTTTACTTAAGACTTTACATAGGCCCCCAAACAGATCGGTTAATCATTTTGTCAAAAAAAAAAACAACCATTCCACCAATTTTGAACGTCATTGGTAGCTCCACACTGAGCACTTAAAACCTTTGTACGAGGGTTACAAAGAGAACTTTCACGGCTTTGCCAGATGGGAAATTCCCAAGTGAAAACATTTTGGCGCCTTTGAACTAACATGCGTTTGGGATTCAATGCGAAAATAGGAAAATATAGAACCCTTTCCATTCCGACGTCAAATAGTAACATGAGTGGTTTGTTTTGAGTCTAGATGGGACGATTATTCTTATAGTTCTAAAAAGATTCTTATACGGGAACCTTAGGGTTATGTACAGTTCTGGTGAATGCGAATTACTCGCGAACGCATACATGCATTACATTTACCAGATTTATACGTACGCTCAGGTGTACTGAAATGTTCTTTGCCTTTCTACTTTCAGGATTTAAATTCAACTCTATAACACTTTACGACGGAGCTGAAGTTTTAAAGTACCTATTTATTGGACACAATAAAAAAGGCAACGTATTTGTTTGTGGTTAATAAAAATAAAAGTTTTTAAGCGCCGTAACATTATTGAGGTTAATAGAGCGAACTAGACAGATATTATGCTGGTACTTCCAGTATTATGTTAGTACAAAATTGTTAGATGTTTCAGAATTACGATACCCAATAAAACATAAAAATAGTAGTGGCGTGTATTATTTAGAAAAGTGTCGCTTCGTTTCGCCTACGCTCTCAAAAGCTTCAACTCGTACCACTACCATGATTTTTAGATGAAATTGCTAGTGACAGCGTCCGCTGAAAATAAGAATTGGCCATACAATTTTTGTTTTATGCGGTCGATACACCGTGATAGACTAACTTCATTAATGTCAAAAACATTTGACATTAATGAAGCTAGTCTATCAAAATACTTGATGAAATCAACCACGACATGAGTAATTTCATTACTTAAATTAGTAGTAGCATTTCATTGACTACCTCGTTGGTCCAATGGCACTGTGCACCCTGGACAAGGACGTCTCGGGTTGGATTCCCGGTAGGACCAATTTGGAGAATGATCCCAAACTAGGAAATTCACTGTACTGCACCAGTGCAATGGAATTCACTACTCGGAACTCCCAGACCCGAATGGATTCAGAAAAACTTATTTCCCAAATAGATCTCTACCTGATCGGGACCTTCTCATTCAGAGTTCGCAGTGCAAATCGTTAGGTCGCCGAGGTCGGGGACGTCGTAGTTGTAAATCTCCGGGATCCCACGGCGCCCAAAACATCCAGCCAAGAGGTACGCCGGGGGGTTTTAGTGGGTATGCCTTCATTTAGAGGGTAAGTCCCACATACCACACCTACCAGTCGAGTCCAAAGGATATATATATACATAGTGTTGTAACAGCGTAATGCACTAAGTTACTACCAAACACTTCTATATCACATACACTTGTAGGTAATTTAAAATAGATCTTGCTGATCTCACGTTAGAGACTGTATCAAAAACAATAAGCAAGGTAAACGTTATTTGTTACTCATACGTTTGCGATCACGGGCAGCTGCAATAAATGCAGGAAGGTATAGAAAGTGTAATACAATCTTTATAGTAGTTACTAACAAACACAAAGAAAAATTCCTTCGATCTGACTGTACTCGATGTCTAGACCGAGTGAGTACATTTTACGAATTTCTCCGTGTGCCCGTTGCAGATCTATGTATTGGGTTTAAACGGCTTTTTGCCGTAGCGCCACCTGTGAAAAACTATGAAAGTTTTTCACTCAGCCAAATACCTTCATAGCTACCAGAGACAGACAAGAGATGTCGCTATATTAATTGAAATATTTATTTTATTGAATATTATGACGTTTTTTATATTACAAATCCAGATATTTAATGAAATTAAAATAATATACTAGTACTATCCCGTTTTTTTTTTAATTCTTATAACCGCTAAATAACAAGCCCAGAAAATCGACTCGATTATGAATTACGTGAACATCCTTTTTAGAAATGCAAACCTAAAGAATAAAATAATTGTTGTACCTATGCACAAGATATTTTCGAGCAATACATACCTGTCCAGTTCAATGTTCAAAGTATCTCGACTGTGACGTGATCAATCAATCACTGATAAAACACGAGACAAAGTTGCGAAGAAAAAAGTAAATCAATAGAAACTTTTAATCACTATGTTGATAACTTTCAAAGAACTCAATAATAGCGAAAATATACTACTATCTATATATTTTGATAATTTAAAGTTAATCTAGAGAATTGGAATTACTGAACTTGTACAATCAAAAAAATGTTACATTTAGATAGCGACACTGCTGTAGGAATATTCATTTTTTGCCCTTGATCCACTGCGTATATAGTTCTTGTCACTTTTCTAAAATCCAAAATTTTTAATTAGAAAAGTAAAAAATCTAAACTACCTCGAATCAGTCACTTTGGAAAAAATATATAGTATAATCTGAGTACAGAGTACTAAAAACCGACCTTAAAAGTACGTGGAATTACGCCTATTTGCCAAGTTTTATTGGAATGTCCCCTAATTCGCCACTATACGGGACATGACACAGGAGATAATAAAAATCGGTTCTCACTACTCAAAGTATATTGAGAGAAAAACGCCTTGAATTGGAGAATTGCAAAATCAACCATTCAAATAATCGCTCCTTACAGTAAAATTTAGGCGCTGTTTATAAAAATGAATCTATATGCGTGAACAGCCGCTCGTAGAGGTGGATGATTTTCTTCAAAATGAAATGGGACCACTATGGAGGTACCCTTTTTCCAACAAAAACAAGAATTATAAAAATCAGTTCACAAATACCGGAGTTATCGCTTAACATACATACAAAAAAACAGTCGAATTGAGAACCTCCGCCTTTTTTTGAAGTCGGTTAAAATGGAGGACATACACTGATTATTATATGGTGCGAAACACGATTTGTAAAAATTATCACGATAGAAAAAAACACGAACTTACCCCGAAATTTTACGAGAAAACCGCTGTAGGTAATTTACATATACGATATTCATTGAAAAAATAAGTTCTCAAATAAAGCCAATGTACCTGCCGCTCGATCTAAGCAAAATGAACCGTATTAGTACGGGAAAAAATTTGAATTCGAACTGAGGTAATATCGACTCTTAAACAGTTGAGGAATTGGGTAATTTGCAAACTGCCCTGGTTGCAGCATCAGACCAAGGTTACTATATTATTGTAATGTCATCGAATTTCCATAACATATCAAAAAATCATTCGGACAAGTGGAAATTAAATAAATATTCATTTTATGACTGAGATACTACAATGTCAGAGAAAAGAGCTGAAGATATACACAACTGAACAACAACACAACAACAAAACAACTGAAATCTCGTCGAATAAATTAGTCTTTTTTTATAACACCAAATGATGGGATCAACAAATCTTTTGCGCCTATTGGTAAGCGACACGTCTGTCCATAACAGTTGCAGTGGCGCTCAGTGCTTTAAAACACACAGATCTGAGGAACACTGCCACTGCGCCCGTCATAAGTTGACAAGTCCCGTGTGCCTGTAATTTCATCGGCACCCTTACCCTATAAAACCGCAACACAGTAATGCTCACATTACTGCTTGGCGGCAGAAATAGGTAAGGTGGCTGTACTTCCCTGGACGAACTCTTTCACAAGGAGGTCTACTGCTACTAGTCTTCAAATAAAAACTACTTTGAGACCAGTCCATACGTTTGATAGCTACGATGCCATTTAGGCTTCAATATTGCAATTCGCGTCTTTTGCGTCTAGAGTCAATTAATAGGTATGTTGTAAACCATAGGTTGCCTGCTGTGTTGTCTTTTCTTTATCCTTTATTCTTGTTGGCAATGTTAACAAAGGCTGCATTGGAGAAAAACGTTTGCAATTTTTCTTCACGAATCAAGACCAACTACGGAAAGAAGACAAATGGATCATCAAGGCTTTAAGGCTTTAAGGATTAGACACGGCGATTTTTAGCAGAGACGCAGTCGCTAATCGTCTACCTTTACACACACGCGACTTTAAGCAGTGATGCAAACCCGATGCAAACACGGTACAAACGCGATGTACGTTATTTATTTAATGTATTTATTTATTTCACTTTTAAATTTACAATTAACAAAACTAAATAATGTGCATGAAACCATATACATTTTTCGTACATAATTATTCAACGTAAGCGACTGTATCGATGCAGTCGCGCGTTTGCATCGAAGTAATCGCCTACAAATCGCAAGTGTAGCTATGCAGTCGCTCATTTCACAAACGCGCGTTCACAGGGAGCACTATAAGTTTCCGGAACTGGCCACTTACATAAACAATATTTAAAAAGTAATTTTAACATTTAAAAATGGACTATTTGGGTGTAGAATACAGTACGTTTCATCTAATTAAAACTTGTTTTTACATTGTGGTGTCATTTTAGAAATTGCTTGTCTACATCACCATGGATTTAACTCGTGAAAATTTTCGTAGTATGATTTTCTACGACTTTAAGTGTAACTTAACCGCTCAGCAGAGCTTCGCTCGGCTTTAAACTGCTTTTGACGATGAAGCACCATGCAAGAAGACTATTTATAGCTGGTTTGTAGAATTCAAACGTTCAAACGGTAGTGTGAATCTCAGTGACGAATTTCGTGATGGTTGCCCGTCCACAGCTGTGAACAACGAAAACATCGATGCTGTGCTCCGTATGATTAAAACAGACAGGCACGTGATATACCATGAGATTCGGGCATCTTTAGGCATAGGCATGAGTCAAATACAATCAATACTACACAAACATTTGGGTGTGAAAAAGCTGTGCTCTCGGTGGATCCCACACAATTTGACTGAGGCTCAAAAAACGGATCGCGTCACATGGTGCAATGCCATGCTTACCAGACTCAACGAAGGGGCGTCAAATTTGGTGTGGGACATAGTAACAGATGAAGAAACATGAATTTATAGTTACGATCCTAAAACAAAGCAGCAATCGGGCGTATGGGTCTTTCGAGATGAGCCGAAACTATCTAAAGTGGCGCGCGAGCAAAGCGCCTCTAAGCGGATGATTGTTTCTTTTTTTAATAAAACTGGACACGTGGCTAGTGTTGGTTTGGAGAATCGTTGTACCGTGAATAATGATTGGTACACGACCATTTGTTTGCAGGAAGTTATTGACAAACTCCATAAAAATAACCGTAAACGCCGAATCATCTTGAATAACGATAATGCCAGTACTCACACGGCCAGACAGACAAATGATTTTTTTAAAGTGAACAACGTTGACCTTATGAGCCATCCCGCGTGCGGTCCCGACCTGGCACCTTGTGACTTTTATTTATTTCCAAAAATTAAGAACCAGTTACGCGGCCAACGATTTTCATCACCTGAAAAGGCTGTCGAAGAGTATGAAAAATATGTTTCAGAGATTGTCACGGAGAAGTGGCATAAATGTTTTCAAAATTGGTTCACCGTCAAAATATTCTCCGTTAGCGTTAATGCACATAGCATTAACGCTAACGGAGAATAATTTGAGAAACAATAAATTCATTTCTGACCATTTATAGTATTATTTTCTTATTCATTCCGGAAACTTATAACGCGCCTCACGTATGCATCGCTGCTAAAAGTTATGGTGCATAACTAATCTTGCTTATAATCAATTGTCTCCAACAATTTATAACTAGATATCTTATGAAACTTATTCGTGCGCTAATTCAACGCACACATGAATATTTATTTGTACAGTATTTTACTATAAACCTTTACTAAAGTTACAAGTGTAACAAACGGAATCACATTTAAATATTAAATATGTAATTTTTAAATTTTCGTCCATTATAGCAAAGCTCAAGTTAAACTGGATGTTTTGAAGGGAAACAATTGACGACACCCATCAGTTGTTTCGAATTCGGGCTAGCCAATCGGAGCGCAGTTGTCACCGTAATGTTTTGGCAGAACAATTTTCAACCAAATTAAATGACATTTCGTCTCTATTTCTGTTTATTACTCGATGACTCCCAATGACCAACATGGTAACCTAGACATTGTTTGACTATACATTCTAATTGTTGCATATAAACACGAACTACTCGCCCATGGTATTAATCGGTATTAATCGAATTAGTCATATTTACTAGGATTAATTTTAGTTTTGTTACTACGAGGCGCCACCGCCGCGCCGTTTACGCGTGGAAAAGAACTTGCTCGACGTTTCTGACCGCAAGATCAATCTCATCGACTTTAGTGTAAAAAACATTGAATCATCGAGACTACGTTCCAGGCAACGTCCATGCCGTTACCATAAACAGTGCTAACTCTGCACAGCGCCTGGAAAGAAAGTCAGCTACAATATTATAAAATATCTATACTCTAGCCGACGAACAATGCCTTCAATCTATAGACAAGAACATTCACAAAAACTATATGTTCCAAACACAACCCTATCAATAGTGACAGTATTTTGTTTTTGTGCTGAATTTTGTCAAAAAGTAACAGTACCGTTGTTCCGTGGACAGACGAGACAGTCTATACCAATTGAGAATGAGTTAGGCAGGCAGATAACATTGATATTTATCCATAGTTGTGGAATTAACGTAAAACCCCTGGCAAACTCGGGGCCTTCCGCTTACTATTTATAATTATTATATTACTGAAAAGTAAAAGAAAAAAAATACAGTGGAGTTGTTGAAATTATTGATTTTATGTAATGTACTTTTCCTTACGGAAAGGCAAAGATCTTTAGACCATGGAGCCTAGTCTTTTTTTTATAATTTTTAAATTTATATATGGTAACC
>NW_020653853.1:9527369-9569151 GCF_003589595.1 Hyposmocoma kahamanoa
AGTGTCACATGCCGACCCTTGGGAGTTAAGGCAGGTGTGAATAAACTGAATTATTTATTTTGCTTCTACAAGTACGCCACTAGAGAAAATTTCCATATTTGGTCGATGACCTGTGTGGTGCGAATTTTGAGGCACGAGAAAGTTACAGTATTCCGCTGTATGCGTCCGTGGCAGTAATGCCACCTTACCTATTTCTGTCGCCAAACAGTAATGTGAGCATTATTACGTTTCGGTTTTGATAGACAAGGGTGCTGGTGAAATTACAGGCACGTGGAACTTTTTAACTTATCTCTCAGGGTGATGGGCGCAATGGCACTGCAACTGTTATAGACAGGCGTGTCGGTTACCACCAGGCGCACGACTTGTTCATCCCGCCACTTGGTACCATAAAAAAAAATATTCGGCACAACTTCTGTTTCCCGCGTAGCGTACCCAGAAACAACTACTGCAGTCAAATGCGTAATAGTAATCAACAAATCCAGGTATGCAAACCAAACTACGCCAAATATCCCTTATGATCATATTTTAATTATGTATCATAATCAATTACCAAGATGATAATTTGAACTATCTGAAGCAAATATTGTACAAATTAAAATGATGTACGAGTCGACATAAACATCAAGAGCATATTCGTCAAGTTCATTGTTTTTAGAATACTTCGGCAAAACACGAAAACAGCCCCAAGCCATTAGTGTGACTGAAAAATCCAAAAATAATTTAAACAATATGCGACAAAATTCTAAACTACCATTAAATTGTAAGCAAAACTGTGAATTCCAGAGCAGTGGCAGCACGCAATACAAAACCTCGCTGTTGTCTTTTTACGTCGAATTTTTGGGGACCATGGAAACACACTTGTGTTTAATTTATTCAAAAGCAATATAAATATACAACTCGCCACTCTTATTCTTTCAGAATATACAAGTATTTTTAAAAGGAAAAAGCTCAAGCTGGTCATTGACATGCGTCAGTCCTTTAGAATACATGATTTCTTAAAAGGAAGAGAGTCAAAGAAAGTTCATAACCTATCCTCACTCTTTTTGAATAGGAATATTCTGAAACGGAAGTCAAAGAAAGGTTAATAACAACTGAAACCAATCAGTCAAGATACAAGAGTTCTGATTATTTGTAAACATAATAACTATCTAACAAATAGTTGTATCTGATAACGATAATGATGTTTTAACAGTACGCAATGATGAAAAAAGAAACAATCTAGTCTAAGTAATATATACACCGTGAAAATTAATTACACATGAGTCGATTCAGCACAGGACATTTGTTATACATGGATATAAAATAACTAAAAAAAGCTAATGTTGTGAGGAAACGTTCAGGTGCAATTTGAAGAACATTTAATTGAAAAAGTATCTTTACTCAGTAACAGAGTACATTCAGGGTCGTATTGTAGAACTCTACTCAATGCTCGAGTCAGGACTTGAGTATGATTCAAAGCACTAGAGACCATACTCAAGTCCCTGCCATTAGGGTCGTATTTCCAGTACTTGAAATCATACTCAAGTCTGCTCAAATTCTGACTTGAGCATTGAGTAGAGTTCTGGAATACGACCCTTAAAGTACTACTTATTAATGAATTTGACATTTACCATTTTATCATACTTTAATTTACATTTATTAGTTATTAAGAATCCATATTGACATTTCCTGTATTATTGTACACCTGACATTGTTATTTAATTAGGTTTCATTAATTATCTCGATTGTAATATAGTACACAATAGTGTACATAGAATTATTATTATTTCTAATAATTAATAGAATAATATTCTTGTAATTATTATTCTCATAATTTTGAAAACTGACGATTACATAATTTCGTAATATTCGTTACTGGATGACCTATGCGATCATGTTAAAAAAAACTTATGAATATTCATATAATGCCACGTACCCATTTTTTTAAAAAGATTCAAGATCAGTTAGTGTAATAAAAGCCATTCTGTCCTGTGTTATTTGACTGTCTTACATGTTCGTGGCCGCCATCTTTATATGCTGTAGATGAAATACTTATTCATGATTGTCTGCGTCCATATTTGCCTTTTACTTTTCCAAGAAGGAAAGTTTTTGATGACGTCGTGATATGTTTGGGCTTTTCTTCTGGTTATACCTCCTAATAAGTCAGTGTCTTTATCTTACTATTTCTATCTGCCGCCAAAACCACCTCTCAAAAATATCGAAACATTTTCTATCCTTAGGCTGTGCCACTTTTTGCTCCTTTGCCATAAAGAATCTGAATATCCGTAGTGTATAATAGGTACATGAGATAGTCTGTTTGGTTTACTTGAGCTTAAATTCTGCGTGTTTCGCGAACCTACTGCAATAAGATTTCCTATACGATTAAAACTTTGTATTTGTTCCAATGTTACGTTATCTAATTTTCCTAATATTATAGATAATTAAAATTGTGTCTGATCCACATAGACTAGTACAATAAAATGGACTTAAAAGATGTTGCGTTACAAAGGTTTCGATTACTTTGCGTTAATATTTAGTTCAAATTCTTAGAAAACCGACTGAATTAATAGCGTAAAAAAACCATAGATTTTAATCAAGCCAGTCAGTCAAAATACTAGATAGAATCAACCACAACATGATTAAATTGTTTACTTAAAATGGCTTCTACAATCATTGTGCCTGCCAGGCTCAAAACATGTGACAAGAAAACTTGTTATTACCTTAAACAACATCTTGTTTACTGCAATTACGTTGTTTTCTTCAGTGTAATAACATCAAAGAAACGCAGAAACAGTACGGTTTTGCTATTGACTTCCATTATATTTTTGTATAGCGAGTTCTATATGTACATTATATTAAAAGCGAAAAAGTGAGCAATTCTATCGCACTCACTAAACGATTAGGACTATTTTGTAGAATTCTTATATCACGGTATGACGTCCTCCTATTATCCCGATATGTTAAAATGCTCCATATTTACGGAACCCATGACCGTTCCGAAATATCGGTATAATACATATGAAATCATACCATGGTAACAAACCTAGAATTAAAAAAAATTTATTAAAATAATATGATAAAAGAATTATGGGGGTAATTTTTTGTCATTTTATTAAAATAAAACAATTAAATCAAGATAAACCTTCAAATAAAAAAATATTGATTTCAATTTATCTTAAATAAGAAGCAATTTTGCATTTAATTTCGACTTAAAAGATAGAGTTTTTTACTCCTCATTTAAATGAATATAACAATATAACTAGTGATATTCATTCTGTTCATCTTTACTCTCCTATTTCTCTCTCTTGTATTTTTGTTTCCTACATTGCGTATAGCGTATAAATTGTCCTTCTGTCTCCGAAATCTTGCCCAGCATATTTCAAAGCCTTGAACAAAAAAACTTTATCTATATGTGCTTTGATGTCTAGGTCCAATCCCTTGTCTATTATTTTCAAACATTGGAGCAAAATTAAAAATGCTTCCTTGTACCTTTTTCACTTCTAAGCCTGTATTGATTCTCTTCTAAATTCTGTGAATCTCGTTTAATTTTTTTTTTTTAACCAAACCAATCTTCTTCGTCTTATTACATAAGACTTTGGACAAAATAAAAGTCAATCTTTGGACAAAGTTAATTATTAGTCTGGTTTGTTTGTCTTTATTAACAAATACTTTTTTTATTCAATATCTGAGGCAGAAAAGTCTAGATTGCATTTTACGATATGGATGGACAGATTACGATCGTATCATCACTGAAGTTTCCTCATATATGCAAATAACAGCGGAAGTTGTTTGTCGAGTTGAATTACAATTAAAAGTTGCTGCCTATTGATATTTTACTGTTTTTGTTGAGTGCATACATACCTATATAAGGTGTGCCTGAAGGCCGATGTGGAAACTGGCAACTATTTATGATAAAGATAAAAAGATGACGGGACATTCTATGATTTGCTTACAAACTGAACATCCAACATGCTTCAACAAGGAAGCTGTAATAAAGCAAGGGCACAAATATGTACGTTTTGTACTGGTCCATGTCTCGGGTGAATTTAAAGGAAAATGTTGTTTCTAGTTAAAAAGTTAGCCCAAAGTTCTCTATTATAAAGAAGGACGCATCATACAAAATAAACTACACGGATAACAGTAAAAAAACTTTGAAGACTC
This sequence comes from Hyposmocoma kahamanoa, assembly GCF_003589595.1. Lineage (NCBI taxonomy): Eukaryota > Metazoa > Arthropoda > Insecta > Lepidoptera > Cosmopterigidae > Hyposmocoma > Hyposmocoma kahamanoa. Next base: position 9,531,510 of record NW_020653853.1, read on the forward strand.
GTCAGTAGAAAAAAAATTTATGACAGATTTGTTAAAATTTCATTAAAGTTCAGCTAAATCCTCTACAAAGAAGTTTAAGATGAAGTGTTCTGAAACACAAAAGCTCTGACTGGTATTTACGTTCCCAAACCTAACTTCAACATGAACATAGTCAAAGTCTTAGCACCTTTATCTATTATCTGACATGTAGAGGATTATGTCAGCAACAGAAAAAGTAGATATACATATTGACAGAATCTACAACAATTACACCTGACACAAGACATTGCTTGCAAAATCCAAACACCAAACGTTAACAAACTTTCATCTCCTTTACTATAAATCACGTAGTGACAGAACTGAAACAAGCTATGCCCCCAAGAACAGAACAAAGATTAAAGAGTTGCCAACAAAGCCAAAAGTTAAACAAAGCCTGGAAATCAAGTTGTCGGAGTTGGAGTTAACAAGCCCGAACTACTTTACTTGATGCCGCCGCTGGAAATAGGTACGCATGCCTTGGAAGTGTGGACTGTGATTATTGAGTTAGATAATTGAAAGCTTTAGTAACAAGGAATAAATATTTCAAAACTATCTGATCTGTTTGAACGCGCTGAATAAAAAAAATATTACAGAAATGTCAAGCAAGTTACAGTAACAAAATCCACAAGTCTTCTAATATGTAGACCAAACTATGTAAACAAAAATTGTTTAACCAGGTGAACATTTTATGTCAGTCAATACAACTGTTGATATTTTGCCATTCACAGTTGGTTCTTTGTCGATTGACGTTGAATGTTTGCAATTTTTTTATTTTACGTCAATTATTCGCTACGGAAAAATATGTATCCAAGTCATAATTGATTTTTAATAATTATTTGAAATAATTTACTGTATGAAATTCATGAAAATTTTTAGACAATCGATCTTTATATGGTAGCTAGATTCAGTAGTTGCACCACTTAAATTATCTTAAGATTTTGCATGTAATCATGAGTTTGATTCACAAAACGGGACATCTCAAGGTTTTTCATTAGGAAATGTAATATCTATTATTTTATTTCAACCCTGAAAACATTCCTTTTCATCTCTTGCAGCGCGGTTGTGTAATAGACTACTTTCCCCAGGTTACACCGTCTTCGATTGCTTCCTTCAAGAAATCTTTCACTGCGCATTTTGTTGCTGACCATCTCACTGTTTTTAATTTTTTTGTATATATGTATATCTATGTATGTGTACCTATATGTAAATGTACATAAATGTATGTGCGTGTATATCGACGTTTTTTATAATACGTTAAAATATGTTCTATTGTGATACTTATGTAATATTGGTGTTTTGTTTTAGTTTATAATATTTTTACTTTTACTTTCTTTTTTGTCCGCTTATGACCTTTACTATCACTACCTTGTGTTGGCTGGAAGCTCTTTTAGAGAGCAGTCCACCTTTGCTCACCTTTTGTATAGTTCATATTTATTTTGTATTTGTTCGGTGCAATAAAGAACATGCAGTAAAATTTGCTACGACCTTGTTAACATCTTGTCTTCGAATGACAAGAATGTTTTAAACCTAACAAAGCAGTTAAAGTATAAAGAAATCTTGGTGTTTCAAAAGCGAAGCAAAAAACAAGAAATTGCGTATTTCCAACAAACGACAATTAACTTTTCACGATATACCTACTATAACGTAATAGTACATTATGATACAAGTGTGCTAAGTTGGTCATTACACACGAGGCGTTATTACTCGCGCGAGCCGCAGGCGAGCGCGATAAGAAAGCCGAGAGTGTAATGATCAAAGCACACGTGTTTCATACGACGTTTTTCAACACATTTGCGAGGAAAATGAAACAAACTTGAGTAAAATGGAAATGAAAAATAGCTTTATTTGGCATTAATTAAAAGTTTCATATGCAGCCATGTATTTTTCTCTGGATTTCGAAGGTAATAAACTGTCACTTGCGTTTTGTGCCTCTGTGAGGATTTCGGGCGGTGTTAAATCCATCAAAATGTTTTCTTCCGTGCTTGAGCAGGACATTTTAAACACCTAGGTAATTATCTAACACACAGCGTATATAAATGTTTCGAACGTATCAATGGAAATTGGCGCGCAGAGTTATTTTTTCTGCGCCTGGCGCCGCGGCGCGGATATGCGCGCGCAGGTGCTTCGGCAATAATGAGACTTAGGTGAAATTCCTAAACAGCCAATGCGAAATAATATAAATATGTCCTTATTTCACTCAAATTCGTGTAAAATATTATCCAAAATAAGTAATTTTATTCAATTAAAGTTTTATAGGTGTATATTGTGTATGTTTTTCTATATTTATCACATCAAATAAGAAATATAAATTTATTAATAAAAATATTATTTGTAAGGTAAGACTACACAACCGTATTAAACAGAAATAAAAAAAAAAACTGTGACCCTGTTTGTTTGGGATTACTGTCATTGTAATTTGAATCTTATAATATGTAGGTTAGAGCTGTTTTTTTAATAGACCAAGTTAATTTCAAAGACATAACCCGGATAATTTAAGAATGCATAGTTTTAATACATAGGCCTTGTTGTGAGATACATCTTAATCCGGTTAAGCCTATACTTATTACACACACGTTTTGTAATATAATTACAAACGCGTGTTCAATAGCTAGGTTTATGAGCCTAAAAGCGATACAATAAGAAGCCCGTTACGAGCAAATGTGTTGAAAAATTATTTTTTTGAACACGTACAATTAAAATTTCTGCAGACCATGAAATTGAAAACAATGTATTTTCTTCTCTACTACTACACTACTCGTACTACATCTGTAGCTTCCAGTGAGGCATAAATAGCTTATAAGTATTACACTTGAAGAAAACAGAATGCAGAAGGCACGGTCCATGAGATTTATTATAAGATATGATAAAAAAGGAAAAGAAAGCTGGAACAAATAATAAAATGATGTAAATAGGATATAATTATTATAAAACACTAGCTACAAAACTAAATAACACAATACATAATACTCACTCCAAAAGGGCTTATATAACTATAAAATATGATTTTAATAGTAAACAACGTTAAGTTTTACAATAACGAAATGAAAATTATTTGTAATTTATGACATGCGACTTTTCGTTTCAAGACTTTTTTGTTAGTTTTCATGGAAGTGACGACAGGTAGCAAAATCGCAAGAATAGTGAACGAAAAAAAAAGTCAGTATCGATTAAAAATTTTAAAAAAGACGTACAGAAACCAGAAAAGAGGATGATAAAAAGGTTCCCACCTTTAACGATGAAGGAGGTCAGCATCTTCACACACGGTTTTCTTTCCAAACTTAAGAAGGATGGCGAAAGCTAACCCAATAATTATAAAATGAACGAAGAGCCGTTCTTGAACTTCGCTAGTATGACTTTACGTTTTAGTGTATGCCTAGTTAGCAATAAATTTTTTGTATATTTTTAGAAGTCGGGAATAAAGAAATTATAAAAAAATGTAATTTAGAATAAATTCAAAAATACAACGCAATTGATTCAGTTGAACCATAAATTAAGTAACGTTCTTGTACGTACGTTTCATTTTAAGTATGATTGAACGTTTACCTACCTAAAGTATTGGTTATTTTATGGTACACACATAAGACATTAAAGCTATGAAATACCTAATCAAATAATCAATTGAACAGTAATGACAAAAAAATAAAAAATAAAAGACAATGTGACAAAAATGTTTAGACAATATTTATGAGAGATAAGAAAGTTAGCAAAGGAACATGATGACACAGAGGCCTCTTGCCAATGTCAATGTCACATTGAGATTTAGACAGTGTGACCATTGATCACAGATTTCGGCCATTCGGGCAGATTTAATATTTATTCATTTTCAATGCGGCAGAACATGTTAACGTTGTATTAAATGTGGCAGAGATTGGCAGATTTGAGAATATTCAGCAAGTTCTTTATTATTTTGTGAACCTTACCTATTTTGCTGCCAAGCAATAATGTGGGCATTAGTGCGTTCCGGTTTTAAAGGGTAAGGGTGCTGGTGAAATTACAGGCCCACGAATTTTGTCAACTTATGTCTCAGGGTGACGAGCATAGTGACAGTGTACTTCAGATCTTTGCTATATAAAACTCTGAGTAAATTAATAAAATAAAAAATAAAGAGTGTTTATTTACGTTTGCAGTGCCAGCTGTTACGGACAGGTTAAGCGTGTCGCGTACCACCTAGCGTACGAATTGTTCGTCCCGTAACTTGGTATAATAAAAAACAAATAAACAAATAATCCTCTCAGCCCTAGGTTTAAAAGTTTCTATATACAGGTTATATAACATCTACGTGCATCACTGGTAGAGTTGTAACGAATATTCAGTTACTATTCGGTATTAGGCGTATTCGGCCTGTTTCTTGCTATTCGGCCGAATACCGAATATGGAATCGCTATTCGACCGAATACCGAATACCTAAAAAAATGGAAGAAACCAGAAAAATACAATAAAGAATCATTTAACATTTATTAAATAATACAATTTCCTAAAACATCAAAGTAAATGTAACATAAATAAGTTATTTTTAAGAGATCAAAAAATAGAAAAAAATTAATGCAAACTCCCATTTATAATTATAGTTCAGTCATGACTAAATAAACGCTAATAGGACAACATGTACTTATTATTCGTAAATCAAACTAGAATTAAGTTTTTAAAAGTTAAACTGGGTCCCAAATCTGATAATTTTAAATCCTCTCAGTTGTGTCGATAGAGTGCCAATGGCAGTATTTTGTATGTACGTTTGGTATTCTGCTAAGAGTTAAGAGTATAAAAAAAATACAACATCCTGCCATTGACAGTATCGACACACAACTGACATGACTTAAAATTGGCAGACTTAAGACCCTGAAGTAAAATAAACAAACTTAACTTTCTTCATTCAGATGACAAAGATTTTAAGCTATAAATTTGAAAATTAAATTATATTTTTATTTGTCATAATTGAAGTTAATAAGTGGTAGGCTATGGTGCAGCAAAATCAACTTTTTTGAACCTGCGTTAATCAGGCCGAATAGTTTGGCCGAATATTCGGCTATTCGGCCGAAGGCCGAATATACTATTCGTTTCTACTCTAATCACTGTTATGCTATACAAATATAGTGTTAAATAACTTTATTTATAAATTATAAAACATTGAAAAAAACATGTTCCAAACACATCCAAAGGTTGCAACAACAATTTTAATGACTGCAGCAACCATTTTAATTAATGAATTTAATCATATTATGATCGATACCATTCAGTACCTTGATAGACTAACTTGATTAATCAATGTTATTTAGTGAAATTATAACATAAATTATTAATTGTGTTTCGTGTTGCTGATAAAAGCTTTCTGGGTTCGCTACAAATAATATAATTATTTTACTAACTCCCCTTTCAGTATGGTGGCTTTTACTTTCTTATATCTCTGTTGGTTGACAATTTGAAGGTTTTGGTTAACGCTGTGTCCAAAATATACTTAGCCATTATACGGAAGTGACAAATTCGACGGAAAAAAGAAACGCTACCAAATAACTCATTGATACTTACAAGACGTGAAGCCGTGGTAGCCTAATGGTTTGGCTTGCTGCCTCTCAAGCAGAGGGTCGTGGGTTCAAATCCCGGCTCGCACCTCTGAGTTGCTTGGAATTTATGTGCGAAATTTAAATTTAATTTGAAATGTATAATGATAAATGAAGGTTCACGACCCTCGGAAAACGTGTGAAGTCCCCAACCCGCATTGGGCGAGAGTGGCGGATATGGCCTAAACCCTCGTCTGAAAGGAGACCCGTGCCCAGCAGTGTGACGTAAAAAAGGGTTGATGATGACTTACAAGATTGCCCGTGCTAACGACTATGTTAAAAGAAAACACACAGACACACACAGTCATAGACAGATTTTAGTAGCAGTGTATGTGAGCATTACTGCGTTCCGTTTTTGAAGGGCAGGAGCGCTGGTGAAATTACAGGCACAAGAGACTTATTAACTAATGTCACAGGATGACGATGCAATGGCAGTGCCCCTCAGGTCTTTGCGATTTAAACCTTTGAAGCTCTGAGTGGGATAGCAACTGCTATGGACAAACGTTTGCTTATCACGAGGTACACGGCTTGTTCGTCCCGTCACGTGGTATAATAAAAAATAAAACAGAATTATAAAAGAAAATGACCTCAAAAGTTCGAGGAATTAAATCTAATTGCCAAGTTTTATTGAAATCGGTTACCGGAAAGTGCGCGAAACCGTATTCTGGTCGTTTTCAGATAACCTCCAAAAATGTGTCCCTTTCAATAACTTTTATGTTATTACATGAATGCTAAACATTATTTATTTAATATGATTGTGTTACACATAAAAAGACTACTTCACTACGTCACAGTAATGAATAAAAATTTAAAAAGTGGGCAATTTCTCATTCATGGGAGCCCGTTCCACGTCGCCCTAATTTTAAGAAAAGAAGAAAACAATTAAACACTCGTGGAAATCGCAATATTTCCCATCGAAGATAAACTCTAATAACTTACACGTCGAATACATACCGTAACTTTCCAATATCTATTATATTATCATAAACAAACATGTTTTCTTGGGAATACCAAATGTGTCTCAATTTTTCTTATCATTAGTGTCAATTCAACTAAAAGCCTCCTAATAACAAAAGTTCATACCCCTATCACCTTTCACCCTCCGCACACGTGAGAAGGGGCTCCTGTCGGATTGGAGTGTATACAGTGAAGTAGCCTGTGCATCTCCGTTTTAACAAAAAAATCGACTTAAATACCAATGTAAGCGCTAATGACTAAATCGTTCTCAGTCATGTAAAGCAATCTATCTAAATAAGTATTAAGTAATAGTTTATTAACTCTATTGTACATCAATTAGACAAATGGAACTTTAAAATCCATGCACTTTTATAACGGCCCAGCATATTTTACATACTTGACAATTAAAAATGTATCCAAATATCATTATTGTCGCTCTCATTCTTGTCTACTTCAAATAGTTACTTTAAGCCAAACATTTACTTGAAATATAACAATTAGATGGTGATAGTGGTGGTGATGACGGTGGTGACGATGATTATTGTGGTGATGATGACGATGATGATTGTAGTGATGATGGCGATGATGGTGATGATGATGTGAATGGTAATGATGCTGATGATAATGGCGATCATGATGATGATGTTGATGGTGGTGGTAATGATATATTGATGTACAACAAAGTTTATATGACATTAACAAAATACTTACTTAGATTTATTTATTAATTACATATAGATAGTCTTACACGGATGAGAAGGATTTTGATACCAAGAAGTTATAATAAAATATTTGTTACATGTTAAATGTTCTTTTGTGAATTTCTCATTACAGTGCCGTCTTTCTTATTTATGTTTATAAGAAAATCATTCGTGTTACTGCAATATCATTCATGTGACCTAAAATATCGTTTTTTGTTGTATTTAACTTAAATATTTCTGTGATTTTATAATTAAATTAAAAAAAAAACGAAAAAAACAATAACTGATTGAGTCTCAGACTTAAGTTTTTGTCATCTTCGTTTCATCTTTCGGGAAACGGAAGAAACTCCTCTCTTTATCCCGTTTAGATGATAATAAACAGCCCTACACAGTACAATTCACGACCATTATACATAGTAACGTACAACGATGTTATATATTAACGTCCAAGTTTCGTGATGAATAAATGAAAACTATATTCAAATATCAAACCCGTCTTAACGCGAAAACGGCTCGCCGACAGCCTCGTTGTGGTTCAGTCAATGTGACCGTCAATGTGCGGGGCGTGGTGCGGTATCTAAATCTAGGGAGGGGCGGAGAGTGCCCATCCTCTTACTTTTTGTTCTCTGCGCCTTATATTAAATGAGTTATCGCGTAACATACACACAATAAAAAAATACAGTAAATTTGAGAACCTCCTCCTTTTTTTGGAGTTGATTGAAACGATAGGTGAGAACGTCACATCTCTATTATCATATCTGCTCCTATATTGATTTCGCCCTTATTCCTTCGACAAACCTTTCGTTGAAAAACGCCGTTCGTTTTTTCATGAAAAATAGTGACATAAATAACATTAATACGAGGAATAAAAATAAACTAGGTGTTCTTGATAGTCGTCTTCATAAGGCCTCAAATTCATTTAAGGGGCAATGTATACGCTTCTACAACATGATTCCGATTGATATTACAAATTTGCCATTCACGAGGTTTAAAACTATAGTGAAACAAAAACTTTATACTAAAGGTACAAAGTACAAAGGAAGGAAGATACCGCTTCTGGGTACTTGGATGACAAAAATCCGCGGTATCGACCCTTTATTAGCTCTCGCAGGTAGTCGCGATCTAAGTCGTTTAATTTAAATATTGTAACGATAAATGTATTGAAATGTATATTTACAAAGAGCAACACCTAGAGTTTCTTGCTCATTCTTCTCAGGAGAATCTACCTTACGAATGAGCAGTAGAGTTTAATCAGTATGACGATTTCAATTGTAATTTGCTTACCTATGAAATAAAGATTATTTAACTTTGACTTTGACAAAGATCTATAACAAACACAAAGAAATTGGAAAGATCTGCTGACTCGGGCGGTAGCTAAGTTGGTTAACAGCGGTAGCCCCGATATAGCAAAAGACGCTGGTTTTGAATGCAGTCGGATCGAAGGATTTTTTTCTTTGTGCTGTTTTTGGTCTTTATATCAATAATATTATAATTATAAAATAATTATATTATAGTTATAATGTGGAAAGATTTGAAGAGAACGATAAGGTTGAAATAGATTCTACTAGAATGTAACTTAAACCAATTAATTTGACTTACGTGCTCGATGTATTGAGTTAAATTAATGATGTTGGTTTTTGACTGACGGGCTTTAGTATTGCCCCTTCTCTTAGGTAATGTTGGATATATTACTTTATAGACAATTCACACACATTTCTGCAGAACGTAAACATTATAAAAAACCATAATAATTACTATATTACGAATAAAACGCCATTTTTTTTAACGCACACACTCAACATGGCCCCGCACTAGGGAAACCCTGTGTCGCGGGTGCACTAGACACACACCTAGATAACCACTAATTACACACAAACTCACGAGAGAAATAAATGTACCTACACCATACAAATATTTCTCCCGACCCGGGAATCGAACCTGGGACCTCTGCGTGGCAGTCCGGCACGGTTCAGCCACGGAGACAGTTTACCAATGTTATCTTATAAGAAAGTCAAGGGCCATTTAAATGTCCAACAGTCTTTGCGTGTGTGAAAACACAAAAAGAAAAAAGACACGTAATTTTCATAAATTTTATTTTGATCTCTCTCTATTATCATATTAAGCCCCCTGAAATTTGTTCAATGTACAAATTTAAGTGGTATTGCGACTGTTATGGACAGGAACGTAGCTTACCACCAGGTGCACAAATTGTTCGTCCCGTCATTTAGTATTACAAAAAACAATCAAAAAATTAAAATGTGAGTGAGTAGAATAATAAAGAGAACGAATACATACGTAACTACTCAGCCGTTGAATTTCCATTGGAGTAAGCAGAGCTTAACGATCGCCACATTACAAGATCCTGACAAGCCTCTTTTGCTTCACTTATATTCATCAATCTTTTCATACAAGCCCTCCTATTCTTCTGACATGAATAAATATCCTATAGCATTTAATAAGTAACAATGAAATATATGCGAACTTTAACCTTGGTAGCAAAAAAACAAATTCTCACTACGGTAAGTTTGTAGTTAACATGTTAAGTATTACGATTGTGAATTTCACAAGATTTAAATTCTGCTTTATATATAACATTGGCGCGTTCAAAGTCAAGTCTTTATTTCACAATAATCAAATTACACTTCTAATTAAACTCCACTGCTCATTAGTAAGGTAGATTCCTCTGAGAAATGAGCAAGAAACTCTAGGGGTTGCTCTTTGTAAATATACATTTCAGTACATTTATCTTAGAATATTTAAATTAAACATATTAAATCGAAACTACCTGCAAGATCTAAACCGTCACTACCACGGGTTTTTGTCATCCAAATACGCTGAAATTGTATAACACCCATTAGTATAAAGTTTTTGTTTCACTGTACTTTAAACCTCCTAAATCGCAAATTATAAATATCAATCAGAATCTTATTACAGGAGAATATACATTGATAATGTAAATGACTTTGAGAAGACGACTGTCAAGAACTGTCAAGAAGAAGTTTATTTTTATTCCTCGTATTAATGTTATGTCTGTCACTTTCATTTATTTGATTACTAATTTAATATTTTTTTCCACTTTTGCCATCACTACTTTTACAGCTGATTGTAAACGCACACGTGAAAAATATTGATGGAACGAATTTTTAATTACGTATATGATTTTTTACAAATACGAAAAAAGAAAATGGGTGCCAATGGATTTCAACATTATCATTTTGATCAAAGTGATCGCTGTTATTTTCCAGTCCGAGAAGGCTGAATTCTATGGAAACTGCTCCAAACTAAGATCTGTAGAAACGTTCCAGACCAACCGACGCGTACGGAAATGTTACAAACCAACCAAGACACGGAATAAATTTCAAGAACTTAAGTTGGTATAAATTCTGTACAACCTTTTCTTTACTATTACCGAGAATTTCCTGTGACTCATTGTAGTACAGTTTACCTCACCTAGATGGCGTGTTTATAGCGTCATAGTGACAAAATTCAACAAAACCAACTGGATAATAACTAAATTGACACGTGAAAATAAGATTTATTTTCGTTTACCAAATTATGGAATACTAGCAGGTGCCCATGATTTCGTCTGCGTAAAATAAATATTCCGAGTACTATACCTAGTGAATTCAAATCATCCCCTATTTTACCTTCAGAGGTAATTGATCAAAAACGCTGAAACGCTGTTTATTAATGACAAAACGATACCTCCAACGAACACAAAGCCAACTTAATTTTTGTACCTATTGTGTTTTTTTTTGTTTTTTGTTTCTTTTTTTCACAAAATTTGGGGAGCGTAATGTTAGTAAATAAATATGGCAGTTTACAAAAATAATAGAAAATGACCAAAAAAACAAGTTGGCGTAATGTTCATTGGAGGTACCGAAAAGGCATAAATATGAATTTTCAGATCCCTTACTTAAGAAATGAGGAGAACCAATGTTCTCCAAACAAACTTTCATCCCTATTTCACCCCCTTTAAGACTTATTTCTGTGACAAAAAGTAGCTCTTAGGTTTCATCTAATCTCTATACCATTCATCAAATGTGGTTTAGGCGTGAAAACATAGCAACAGAGTTACTTACTTACTTTCGCATATATAATATTAGTTTAGATGTCTGTATTACTGATTTCAAGACTTTTAGTTGTTATTCATTTATTAATTATAACAAGGTATGAGTTGTTTTTATTTTCCCGATATTTCAAAACAAATTACAAGTTCACGGGTCACAGGTTGACGGGTCAAAATTATATCATGGTAAGAAACCAGTAACTGGAGAAACCTAAAAATTTCTTCACTACTCTACCATTGGAGCATTATTTTATGCTACTATCAACATAAGCGAGACGTTAAATATCAAGTTCTGTTGCGCTGACAATGAGTAGGAAACTAAAATTTAAAGAAATTAACCTAAACGTTGACAGCATTCAATCTATACAAACGTATGTTGTTTTTAACCACCAACGCTAACAGAGAGGAGTCATAATTTTGAAGCCTTTGCCTAATTGTATTAACCTATTTAGACAAGCAATAGTCATACTACTTTATTTTATATTCATTATTATTGTTCGGTTTAGTGACGATCATATTATCCATTAACATTGTATTTTTAATTGTAATTTTGTGACATTGACAATATGAAATAAATTATTATTTTCTATTCAGTCAAACTGTGATGAGTATGTTTAAGTAATAAGAAGAATTAATTTCTTTTAAATTACGGCGTCTTCAAACTAGACGCCTGAAGCTCTGCTGTGACGCGTCTATGACGCGGAAGATGCACCACTATTAATTTTCATACAATATCTAGTCTGCAAATACGACGCGCCACTGCAGTGCTTCTTTATGTGCCTAATTTGAAGGCGCCCTTAAATGTAATACAACTAAAATCATCTTACCTCAAAAAATAGTCATGGACAAAGTCCTGGTTTTCATCGAGCCAGGCCTCAGTCCGTGCGCACTCCGCGTCGTAGCAGGTTGGCGCGGGCATCACTCCGCCCGCGCCAACCCCGGGCTCCTCTATGCTCCGCAACTGTAGACCTGGAACAATCGAGAACTTTCGTGAATAAGCGGTACGAAAACCTATATACAACCATATCATATTTAAAGAATAGTCACCTCGACAACAATTAATACAATAAGAAATTGTAAATAATGATTCTTCGGTCACTTCCAAACAACTTTTCAGTTAATCTTTCTATATCACATTCCAGAACTTTAGCGTACATTATCATAAAGATTATAGCTAGGGCTATAGTTCCGGGAGTCTCGGTCTCGAAAATTTGGAGTCTCTACAATTTTCCATATTCAAGATAAAATTTTTTTAAATTAAAAAATTTCATAATTTTAGTCAATAAAGAAATTAATTAAAATATCATGCTTTGATTTAGTATGGAAACCTATTTTTGAAACAGACTCCAAAGTCTTGGCTTTCCCGGAATTTTCGAGACCGCACTGAGTCTCAAAATTTTGTTCCTGGGATGTGGAAATACAGCTAGATTGAAAGCCCCCATTATTAGCTGAAAATTGTCTACTACTAAACATTGGGTAGCTTAATATATCCAATGTTTCCATATTGTTTGCTTATCCTAACAAAAATGGCGAAAAGCAGTACACAGATATCGTTGGTAAAAAGAAATAATAGAAAATCTATAGGGTAATACCAACGATATGATTTAAAATGATCGACGCTACGGTGAAAGAAGAACTCCGTACCAAATACCGCAATTGTCTCATCATTATGACATCCTGCTTCCAACATGCCAATACAAGTATCCAGAAAATTATTAAAAATTTTGCATCTTACTAGTTCAAAATTATAAAATAAGCAGCACAATAAAGAAAGTAAAAACTAATCTGTACTGTAAAATCAATACGCATTGCATATTCTAGAAAACAACGTCAAAATGACATAACATTTGGTATCAGATCACAGACCAAATAAATTATCAGATGATAGCTCAAAAGAGATTCTTTACAAATTGTACTTCTATACACAAAAAAATCTCCACTGCGGAACTCTACTCAAGGTAATCGGATGGGACTGGCGCAATAACTTACGCAACAATAAAAATTAATATTGATTACAATTCTAACAACGCGGATAAATAGACTCCAAATAAAGAATGAGACGGTCATTAGGTGCAAGAACTTGAAGACGTTGCGCAGGAACACGTCGCACCAAAACTTTGTCCATTAAGTTGCCAAATAAATAACGATTCACGTTCACTAACAACGTATCCAGATGGCCTAATGGAAATGCCTGTACTTAATTTGGCGGGATGTGGCCTTAATTTGATGGACTGAGGTCAACATCAAGGTTGAAAGGAAGGAGCAATTCAGAATTTCAAGTTTAAATGCGTCCTTAGAAAAATATGCTACGTGCGAATTTGTATTGAACTCAAAATTCAACATTTTAAATTCTGAGAACTTTTAAGGATAGTTTAACAACCTCGATGGTTCAGTGGCGCTTTATGAGGAAATTCCATGTTTAATTGCTGGTAGAACCATATGAGGTTGATGAAATAACTTTTGTAAATTAGATTAGGTCAGGGTCTTCTGGACCGACACCCTTATTATTTTCTTTAATTATACTCTCCCAGAAAAGGTAACGACTTAATACAAAATAACGTTATAAATAGATGCAAACCAAAAGAAACAAAATAACAAGTTCAAATGTAAATTTAAAACAGTTCCAGAAAACATTCGTAGCAAAATTGTTTCATTTTCATAACGCAATAAACGCGATTGCAAAAACAACACTAACTAAACTAAAACTAGTTGTTATCAAAATTTGCCACACAACTTTCATCAACAGCGCAAACATCTTAATTGCCATCACATTGCCGACTATCCTATTGCGATCTTAATTAAACCCACTATACAAATTGTTTTCGACTAACTGGAAGTGACGAATGCATTCTTTCTATGTGGACACGTGCAATAATTTAAACGAGTTCAAAGAATACAAAAGAACAATATGAATATCACGTGTCGACGGAGCATCTATATGGTTTATATTATAGAACATCAACATATAATTAAAATGTAAATGTTTCATTTAAAATTTTTGGAAGTAAACATTTAAAATGTTGTAAATATACGATAAAACAGATAAACTGAAATTTCCCATACGTAATTGGACATGTGTTTAAAAGCAAAACGTCAGATACATTTCGTACTGCCACAAATAACGACGATGGATCTGTTTTCCAGATCATTAAAGATAAAGCGTATACAGTATACCAATTCTTAAATCATTGTAAGTATTTTCCAAGACATATGTACATCAACAGGAAAAGCAAGGTTACCCTGATTAACTGCAATTGCTACAGATGAATGGTTTGAAATTCCCCAGAGTTGAATCAGTATATATTGTATAAGTGTTTCTTAGCATCAATCCGTTTTTTTTTTCTTCGAGTACTTTACTTTCCATGAAGTCAATTTCCTGATATTCGAAAATGTTGATTTCGACAGAAAACGTTAACTTATTATTCGTAATCTGTTTTTTTTTTTTTTTGATGATACAAAGTGACGGGATGAGCAAGTCGTGTGCTTAGTGGCTGTCCATAACAGTTGCCGTGCCACTCAGGGCTTTGAATCACAAAAATCTGAAGAGCACTGCCACTGTGACCAACATACAGGGGTCCATAGGTCAAACCGCCGACCCGGCGACACAGTCTTGTTGGTGTCGGCGGCCTTATTACTAATCTAATCCTATGACATGATTCTAGAAACAAGGCCGCCGACACCATCCCGCCCGGATCGGTGAGTAAATCCCATGTAAATCCCTCAAGTTAGCAAGTCCCATGTGCCTGTTTCATCAGCACCTATCCTTAACAACCGGTACGCAGTAATGCTGACATTACTGCTTGATGACAGGAAACGGTAAGATAACTAAGTACTTCCATGTACTAACTCTTCCACAAGGAGTATACAAAATCATGATTAATAACAGTAACTAATAATGATTTTGTGAATTTTCCCAGAATTGTTTTTGTCTTGCTTTCTTTTTCCGTGAATCTTATCGTCATTGGCGTTGTCTGACACATCTTTCACATTTAGTTTGAAATTAGCTTTTCAACTGAGCTACGAATACACATATCAAAAGCCACATATAGTTACGGATTAGAGAGAATCCTTCAGTCAATTTTGACCGTTAGAGGTAACACAACTCGTGTGCCTTTTGTGTTATGCAAATGCCAACATTGTAACGGCGTTATGTAAACAACCTGAAATGCCGTGTTACAGCTATTCAGAACATGCACATTAGGAAGAATAAAGAACTTTATTTTAACACTATGAATTTGAATTTCACATTGTATTTGTACCTGTACGTGTGCCGATTTACCGCTACTGCGCTCGTGGAAAAAGGTACTTGCATAGCAATTGTATTGTTTTGTAAGCAGACCAGCGAGACAATAGTTTTATTTTGCATATTCAGCAATTTTTTCAATTTCACTTTGATTACGATAAGCAACAACAACTTCCTTCTCATTGTTATACAAAGGACCACGTTTTTAAATTAACCAATTAATTAAACTATGTAAAAGAGTTGCCTTGGTAAAAAGAGGTTGTCACAAGATACTAATTGAATTGCTCCAAAATTACGTGCCCCAAATTTGCGACAACTTATATTCACGGCAATTTTTTTTTATGTAATACCAAGTGACGGGACGAACAAGTCGTGCGCCTGGTGGTAAGCGACACGCCTGTCCATAACAGATGCAGTGCCACTTAGAACGTTTAATTGCAAAAATCTTAAGGGCACTCCCACTGTGCCCGTCACCCTAAGATATAAGTTGACAAATCCCATGTGCCTATAATTTCATCAGCACCCTTACCAGTCTTGCCGTCAAACGGGAACGTAATTTCGTATAAGTTCACAAATAATATCTTAAAAATGTTGCAAAACTGTTGGCTTGTTTACCGTACTCTACTACCATTCTTGTCATAACTAATTAATATTTGTATTTTGATAAATTTCGAGATATTGGTACCTAAAGTTTCTGCTTTATTCTTCGAAAAATGTCAATCACGCTGATGCTCATGCTTAACAATAAAACTGAAACTAAATAGGATATGAAAAAGTCTCTCATAAGGGGTTGTGGATCTGGTTTTGCTGATTCCAGATATGTTAATAACTCAATTTTGCTAAAAATGTCGAAATGACCTGAAGGGCAGTATAGTTGGGAATATTTTAATCAGAAATATTTTCATTTGCCTATGTAAAAATCATTCACTTCAGTTCAGTCTTGCGGTCACAGTTCACTTGTTTCTATTTAAATACGTGTAGCGCACTATAAGTTCCCGGAATGAATAAGAAAAAACAACTATAAATGGTCAGAAATGAATTTATTGTTTCTCAAAATGTTCTCCGTTAGCGTTAATGCACTTTTTCATACGAATGAACCAATTTTGAACACATTTATGCCACTTCTCCGTGACAATCTCTGAAACATACTTTTCATACTCTTCGACAGCCTTTTCAGGTGATGAAAATCGTTGGCCGCGTAACTGGTTCTTAATTTTTGGAAATAAATAAAAGTCACAAGGTGCCAGGTCGGGACTGTACGCGGGATGACTCATAAGGTCAAAGTTGCTCACCTTAAAAAATTCATTTGTCAGTCTGCCCGTGTGAGAAATAGCATTATCGTGGTGCAAGACGATACGGCGTTTACGGTTATTTTTACGGAATTTGTCAATAACTTCCCGCAAACAAATAGTCGTGTACCAGCCACTGTTCACAGTGCAACGATTCTCTAAAGCAACAGTAGCCTAGTAGTAGCGTGTCCAGTTTTATTAAAAAAAGAAGCAATCATCCGCTTAGAGGCACTTTGCACGCGCGCCACTTTGGTTGGTTTCGGCTCATCTCGAAAGACCCATACGCTTGTTTGTTGCTTTGTTTTGGGATCGTAACGTAAAGTCCATGTTTCGTCACTTGTTACCATGTCCCACACCAAATTTGACGCCCCTTCGTTGAATCTGGTAAGCATGACATTGCACCATGTGACGCGATCCGTTTTTTGAGCCTCAGTCAAATTGTGTGGGATCCACCGAGAGCACAGCTTGTTCACACCCAAATGTTTGTGTAGTATTGATTGCACTTGACTCATGCATATGCCTAAATATGCCCGAATCTCATGGTCACATGCCTGTCTGTTTTCATCATACGGCGCACAGCATCGATGTTTTTGTTATTCACAGCAGTGGACGGGCGACCATCACGAAATTCGTCACTGAGATTCACACGACCACGTTTGAATTCTACAAACCAGCTATAAATAGTCGTCTTGCGTGGTGCTTCATTGCCAAAAGCAGTTCGAAGCCGAGCGAATCTCCGCTGAGCTGTTAAATTACACTTAAAGTCGTAGACAATCATACTACGAAAATTTTCACAACCAATTTCTAAAATGACACCACAATGTAAAAACAAGTGACAGTCTGATGAAACAAACTGTATTTTACAGCCAAATAGTTCCATTTTCAAATGTTCTAATTACTTTGTAAATATTGTTAATGTAAGTGGCAAGTTCCGGAAACTTACACTTATATGAATACTTATTCATATATTTTGAATACTTATTCATATATTTATATATTTAAGCAACAATAGAGCTCGTTGTGAAAGAGTTTGTCCAAGGAAGTACTGCCACCTTACCTATTTCTGCCGCCAAGCCGTAATGTTAGCATTACTGCGTTCCGGTTTTGAAGGGTAAGGGTGCTGGTGAAATAATTTTAGACGCATGGGACTTCTCATGTATCGGAATGACGGGCGCAGTGGCAACGATCCTAAGATCTTTGCGGTTTAAACCTCAGAGTGGCACAGTAACCGTTATGGGTTGTGACGCTCACCAACTGGCGCACGACTTGTTCGTCCCGTCGCTTGATATAATAAAAGAATACATTGTATCTCATAAAGTATTTTTTTTCGCAATAAAGCCACTAATCATCTTGGTTACTAATATGGCCGAAACCCTCTTTTTAGAATCGTGCCCAGTATTGTGCCGTATATTGGGTTAATCATGACGACAATGAAATATCTATTTCCAAAGAGCGACTCCTTGACTTTGTTATTACTTGGTAACTTTCGAGATATTGGCATCTAACGTTGTTTTTTTAACCAACTTCAAAAAACGAGGAGGTTCTCAATTCGCCTGTATTTTTTTAGTACGTATTCTTTTTCGTTGGAAAGAGTGTACCTCAGTAGTCCCATTTAAATTTGAAGACAATATTCCACCTCTAAGGGTGGCAAACTAAGGGATAAATCCCGTTACGCGCACTTTTCGGTCACCGATTTCAATAAAACTTGGCAAAAAGATGTAATTCCACGCACTTTTGAGGACGGTTTTTTAGTACTCTATACTGATAATATTTTATTCTGCCTACATGAACGTGGCAATACTGTAAAGTGCAGATTAGTATAATTTGTGGAGATTAAACAACGGTAGTAACAAAATAAGGTCCTCTCTATCTGAAACTGTACTAAATGCCTTTGTTTCTGACTGAGGTTATATTTGAAAAATGTTAACTGCGTTGATTTTGCTTAACAATAAAACTGAAACTAAACAAGATATAAAAAATGTGATCATAGCGTAGAGATAAAATGTCGGACAGAACAAGCACGTAACTCATTTGTAAAGTTGTGCCATCTACTCTATAATCGAACATTGAAGATCTCTATCAGGGTAGGTTTGGCACGTTTCACGTGTTTTCTGTATGGCGTAGAGTCTTGGACCTTAACTCAAAATATGAGTAATTCTTTCTTACAATAGACACTAAACGTAATAGTTACTGGTACGACATAAATTCCATGTATGAGTTGAGATGACGCGAGCAACTGACCGCCCACTTTTCTGACGTACGCTTTTAATTTATTTCAGCGTGTTCGTATAATCTCATTTATATTACTAGGAAAAAGGTCAAGGGCGTAAGCAGATGAAATTAAAAATTCAAAATCAGAATCTCTTTATATTACTTATACGAGTACAAATTATACTTGAAATTGTTAAAATGAGTATACGAGTACACATCGTTGAAGCATATCCTTATCATTACCAACGTAATCGACATTTTTAACAAAATTGAGTTATTAACGTGTCTGAAATCAGCTAAACGAGATATACAATCCCCTATTACCGGTTTTTTTCTTCTTCTTGAGGTGCCATCTCTTACCGGAGATCGGCGATCATTAGGGCTATCTGTATCTTAGACACAGCCGCACGGAACAAGGATCTTGTGCTCAGGTCGAACCATGTCCGGAGATTCTTAATCCACGAAGTACGCCTTCTTCCAGGTGGTCGTTTTCCCTGGATATTTCCTTGCATAATTAATCGAAGCAGGTCGTATTTACCATTGCGCATTATATGACCCAAGAACGTAAGCATTTTTCGACACTATTCAAAACCTGAAATTTCTTATTCACCATCTGCATTACCTTTCATGGGATACTCTATCCGTTCACGATGTTTTCAAAAATCTTCCGTACACCCACATTTCGAATGCTTGTTTATTTTGAGTTAAGGTCCTGGACTCTATGCAGAACAGAAGAATCAAAAACACGTAGCAACGTGCCAAATACACCCTGGTAGAGATCTTCAAGGATCGATTGTAAAATAGATGTCTCAACTTCAGAAATGCGTTAAACGCTTGTTCTAACCGACACTTTATCTCCACGCTATGATCGCATTGGTCGTTTACGATGCTATCAAGGTATTTGTAAAAATGGACTCTTTGGACTACTCGATTTCTTAGATCCCGATCTGTTGTTGTAAGATGCCGTAATCTGCAGACTGTCATGATCTTCGTTTTTAATGCTATCAACACGCTGAAGAAAACTTTGCAAATTATTATAATTTTACGCCAGTAATAACGTCAGCATATCGTTCAGCACCAATTTAGAAAAGTTAATTTCCTCATCCAGCGACCGCAGTATAAACTGTTAGGCCACCGAAGTCATCATATTATATCTAGTATAGACCAGACTTAAAGAACTAAATATCTCCGAAGTAATTTAACAGCGAAGTTAGTGCAGTTAGTTTCAATTCTCTTTGAATGTTATGGAGAATAAAATTATAACATCTCTTCTTAATATAGCCGGAGGCGACACGTGAATACTGCAGTTTAGTCAGAACCAAGTTTAATCAAGTCCGGTTCGTTTTCAACGTACTTTGCCGTAGCGCCATTTATCTATTTCTTCACTCAGCCAAATAAATGTAAGGGTAGTAAAACATCGATATATCCAATAAACTTAAAAAGTATAGAACAGTTATTCACAAAGAAACGAGTCTTAGTAGAAAGAACAAGACGATGTTCCAAAAGAACATTTATCAACGGGTTTAACAAAGCTGAAACAATCAAGCAAGAGAAATGGAAGCCTTTAAATTTGAATTTCTTTAAGCAATCAATGAATTTGAATATCTCAACAGCGACTTTGCAGAAGTCTCAAAATTTTAATGACAAGATTGTCATTAAAATTTTGAGGCCATGCTCTGTATATGTCCTTAAAAGAATGTCAGCTAATAAATTAGGACCTTATACGTACAGTCATTTAGTTTATTCTCGCATAACTAGGTGTATGTTACTTAAAAGAGTATTAAGGTTAATGGACTTTTATGCGATTAGGTGATAATAACACAATATTTTCGACATTTAAAGCAATCTCATTTAAACACGCTTGATTTCTACTACATGTTTCCAACTACGAGACAAAAATAACCTACAAAAATGCATGTCCAGAGAAAAGACAAATTATTTAATAAATTTATAATGATGAAACAAGGAACTCATTCATTATGAATACTTAAATTCATAATAAATAAAATATTCATAGAAAACAAAGTCAAATAATCTTTATTTGATAGGTATGCAAATGACGCTTGAAACCGTCGTATTGATTCTGCTCATTCGTAAGGCAGATTCCTGATGATGAAGAAACTTTTGAGGGTTGCTCTTTATAAACAAACATTGGTACATATTTATTATTTAGGTACAATATATATTTCAAATCTCACAGATCGAGGCAACTTGCAAGAGCTAAACGGGTCATTGAATTTTTATCATCCAAGAACTGTGCATAAAAGTTTTTGTTTCACTATAATTTTAAACCTCGTTCATGGCAAATTTTGAAGAATAACCGGAAACTTATTATAGAAGTTTAAACGAATTTGTGACTTCGTGAAGACGACTGTCAAGAACAGCCACTTTATTTTTGTTCCTCGTATTAATGTTGCGTCTGTCACTATTTCTCATAAAAATACTACTATTTCTCTCCACACAAATTACACTTTCATAAATATACTGTGACGCTAGTGTAAATTGGTAATTTCTTTTAACTTATCTCTGTTATGAAATCAAATTCACTAACGAACAATAATTTTATTTGAATTAAATGTATTCTGTGCAAGTTTACGACAAGATAGTCCAGAGTTCAGAGTGTTATATTCAGCGCGATGTTGACTATGAATTTGACCTAGTAAAATGTCAGTGATTCTATCCTTTTGCTGTTTTGACCCCGAATATCCGGGATCAATATTTTTCGATACCAGGATTTCGCGATCTGAAAATCTCTCTTCAGAAAGATTCATTTTTGAAGAGAGATTTTCTTTTTTGTTTCTAGTTAAATGTGAGTGATTCAATCTTTTGTCTTTCGATCTCGAATGTCCAGGATCAAAATTTTTCGACATCAGGATTTCGCGATCAGAAAATCATTCCGTGTCCTGAAATTATATTACCTAGTCTCTCGTCGTCAACGTTCGGTTACTTGAGACGGAAAGTGATCAACATTGTACGCATACAAAATACTACGTAAATCTCTTTTAAAATAGTTAGTAGATTCAAGCGTTAATTTGCGCAAAAAGTTTGTTTGTTTTTGCGAAAAAGGATTACGTCGGGGTGTTCTAGAACAGATGGAAATCATTAGATACAACGTTAGGGGATGTGTAATAATAATTACGGGGAGAAGGCGAAGGCAGTTCGCTTCACGCCTGATCCCCTAGCGAGGCTAGCTCTAGACAGGGACTCCGGGGCCTGCATTGCACGGCCTCACTCGTCTGAGGGGCGGGTTTGAGGACAATTGACCTGCCCCTCTGTTGGTGCGGGAGCCCTGGCGCAAGCTAGGAGGGCTGGGCGGCGTCGTGGTGAATGTGCACCGACCCCACGGCGCCGACTCAACCGCTGGGAGGTAAACCCGGGGGGGTTTAATTGGGGTAGGCCCTCCAGTCTGGAGGGAGAGTCCCCACATAACCTCTGAGTCTCCCTGGGCTCAAGGGTATCTATAAAGATTTCCCCCCCGTAAAAAAAAGGATGTGTAATAATTGAACTGTAACATATATTTCTACATAAGTTTTGTTTATAGTGACCCTCCCTATCAATCTCCGTTACCTATACTCTCAATAAACCTTACCTATTTCTGCAACTGTTATGGACGGGCGTGTCGCTTACCACGACTTATATCTTGAAAAAAAAAAAAACTTTAAGGTTTTTTATTTTTATTCTTCTCTTTATCGTTTTTACTCTCCATTAAAAACTGAAATTAACCTGTGTCTGTCTTGAAACTAGATAACGAAAATCCCTATTCCAAGAATTCATCACCCTTCTTCTTAGTTAATAATTTACTTAAAGGGCAAAAATAAATTATTTTACTATGCCAAAAGCAAGTTATTCAAGCATTTACTTACGTAAAATAAGTAAGCAACATAGAAACATAAACCCTGATATCGATTTACTACATAAGAGTATCGGTCTGATAACTATATGGCCTCGTAAAAACCTTGTTTTTATTCCCTATAAAATGCTGTTCCATATCAAAAAGGAATTAAAATGTGTCATAAATTTGCTTCCTGCGTTCAAAATTGCAATAGTATAGCGCTAGTAGTATCTACATAGTCAACAAACCATCTAAGCGCTACTGTTTTCCAGAGGAGAGGGTTCCAGAGTTTACTACTGTGGCAAAATGCAGAGACACCTCGTATTTTGTTTACCTTCGATTTGTAGGTTTACTTTGTTAGAAGCATGTTTTGTTTTTACGTAAAATCATAATGTAATAAGACTAGTGTAACTCCAAACAGAGCAGAGTGTGCAAACATACATACCGTATGTGTGCACGCCCGCTGAGCGCCGTGTACGGACGCACACATTCGCATAATCTCGCGGCGCACACGAGTTGCACAGCGATGGTTGCATGCGCCATCATTATAGAATCGACGCGTTCGTTCTGTGTTTACAATATTTTTATGTGTCAAATGTATATTTTCTTATTTATGAATGTATCGTTATGTATGTATACACCAACTCCTACTTCATTTTTACTTCATTACCATACTCACATAATTGACATACTCATCTGCGATGCTGGCATAAGCATATCAGTATGTAAGTACTGCATTTGACAGAGGTTATTTCAATATAGCACGACAGGGTACTTTCAGGTTAATTTTCGCTACCTAATTCCGGTGGCAATATTCAATATTTAAATATTCTAGAATATTACCATGAAGTCTTAATTAATGTTCGAGTGTAAGATCCTGAAATATTATTTAATACTTGACGATAATATACTCCAATACTTAAATAATAAAAATTGCCGCCGAAATTTGATGGAGAAACCAGTTTTCTGAAAATTACCGGAGAATACCTTGTTTAAAATACCTTGATCTTTTCAAATTATGTTAGAATAATAATGTGACAACCCTACGATCCGCGTAACCAGGCATTAACGCACCGAACGGGCTGGAGTTGCACTACATGTCTTATTACACTGTATTAAAATTGACTAACGCTTGGCAGCAATCTCACCTGATATTAAGCGACGATGTGGCCAACGAGATTAAATTTAATTAAATTTCATCATGATGTTTATTACCCTTAAGTTCCATAATTCGTAAAGACACAATAAGGCAGGCTCCTCGCTGACGACACTATACATTCCTATGTTTGCTCCTGCCAGGTATTCTCTAAAGTTCTAGGCGAATGCTGGAAATTTCTACGTTTTACATCTTTATTTTCTATTTAAGGCTTTATTTATTTTATAGATTTTATAAAATATTGAAACAGACATCTCACCTAAAGAACTTGGTTACCGCCGCATTATATTTATGATTAGTATAACCTCCAAACCTAGAACATAGCAGTGCTGCGTTGTTCTAATAATAGGTAGGGTAATGATATGTGCCTTGTAGTACGCGTACTCCCATTGAATTTTACCAACAGTAGATTTCTGTGTAACTAAGTTATTGAAATATTAAATTTTTTTGTAAAAATTCACCTTGTATTGTTGTTAACACTCTGATAGTACGTCAGCGGTAATTTAGAGGAACACCGAGCGCAATTTGTTCCACAAGTTTAAATTGCTTTGTGGTCAGTGCCGGGGAGCCAGCAGGACCGGAACCTCGCAAAACCAATGTAACATGAACCCTTACCTTTATTTATAGACCTAAATTTTCAAATTTGTAGCTCAAAACTGAAGCACAAAATGAAAATGTAATCGTAGATTGCACGGCATTGCGTCTGGGAGTTCAACCACTCAGGGTCTGTCAGGCGTATGGCTTTATTTTGTAAGGTGTACTACTGGAAAATATGCTCACACAAATATTAGGTGAAATACTGACTAAGTTATAATTCTGCGCCATTACTTTTTTATTGGTACGAGTATGTACTTGTGATTAGGTATCTTAAATTTCGGGTTTCGAAAATTAGTATTTAACGACGATATCAAACCGATCTACAGAAATAAACATTTAGGAATACCTGTAATTATGAAAAAGAATATAAAAAATATTGACGTCATAAGTCAGGTTAGTTACAAAAATAAAATTGTGCACAAAAACTGCATACTGTTTTCAGTACAACAGCAGCAGCAGTACAGATTAATTGGCAATTGTTAATATACAAATAAGTAATGCAAATTTTTTCACTTCACACGCAAAATGCCGGCGGAATTTTCCAGAATGCTTAAACAATATAAATGTAGCCTTTAAAACACGCCACGCCGGCAGATATATTTCTATTACACACAGCTCTGGTCACGTACGCATGCGCTTACGCAGTCGCATCATCTAATATTATAAAATCATTCTATATTATAAAATTACTTCCGCAGTGCTCAAATGCAATCAAAAACAATTCAGATGGTGTAAAATCACATAATTTTTGGACCCACTATTGACTAAAATGCTTTAATATAATGTAAAAAAGGATAAATTCGGATAAAGCCATAGTTCAATCAACACTAAGCAGTAAGCAGATTGCCGTCTTTGATGCAAAAAATAGTATATTTGCCAAGTTTTAATGGTCAAAATTTATTTATTTTTATATTATGTAGGCAGCAAACAAGCATATGACCCGCCTGATAGAAAGCGGTTACCGTCGCCTACCATAACACCAGAGGCATCACGAGCGCGTTGCCGACCCTTTAGGATCCTTGTCAAACCCCTTTTGAAGGACTCCATGCTGCATTCCTGCGGGAAAACCCCGACAAGGAGTTCATTCCACAACCTAATTGTACGTGGGAGAAAACTCCTCTGAAACCATATAGTACGAGATCGACTCGGTTCCAGTGTGAGGATGGACTCTCTACCGGTGGCGAGCGGAGCGATGGTAAAAAGTAGTTGTTGGCATCATGTCAAACAGTTCTTCAGAACATTGGTCATTGTACAAGCGATAGAACAGGCATAGGGATGCAAAGTCTCTCCTCCAAGACAGTGGTTTAATATCATCTGCAAGCACAGGATCGTCAACAATTCTAATAGCACGTCTTTGGACCGCGCCACAGGGCCCAAGCTGGCATCCAGGAGGCCCCGCCCAAAGATGGCAGCAGTATTCCATGTGGGGACGGACGTGTGACTTATAAAGTAGCAGTATCTGCTACGAAGTGAAATACCGCATAGCCCTGTTGAGCACTCCAGGCTTTTTGGACGCCAGCTTGACTTTGCCATCTAAGTGACTACGGAACTGAACGTCACAAGAGATGCCGACATCAAGGATCCCGATGCTCTCCGAGATATTTAATGTCTCGTTCTGAAACCGAAGGTCTGCAGCAAATGGAGTCTTTTTAGCGGTGAACGGTCAAACTTGTGTCTTGGTAGGGTTAAATTGGACTAAGTTTAGTCGTCCCCAATCAGATACCCTCTCCAGGGTGTTTTCTGTTTGTGACACAAGTTGTTTACGGCTCTCCTCTGCGAAAGACCAAGGGGAGTTAGCATGGCCAATGTAATAGGTGTCCACCGTGCTGTCATCCGCGTAACAGTGAATGCCGTCAGTAGACAGCATATCATTGATGTGCAGCAAAAACAGCGTTAGGGACAGCACACAAATTTATTTTTATTAGCATGAAAACTTACAACATAGATTCGCGATCAAATGTGAAAAAGAATTCACTTCGTTGTAAAATAAAACAAACAAAGGCATTTAAAAATAAAGACAGAATGAAACGGTTAAACATGTTTGTGACTTCACTACCATAACGTCGTCGTACAATGTACATAATAATAATCGTTTGCTGAAAAGGGACGAGGCATCCGCCACCACGTTAAAGTCATTTAAATATAGTAGTATCTCTAGTGTTAGTTGAGATATCGAATAACGAATTCAGACTCGTGTTAATGTAAGTTGATTGAAGATTTTATTTTTGTGGCAAATATCCTATAATTATTTTGGTATTTTACTCTTAACTTTTATTCCGCAAATTTTCACGTTGATGCAATTTCTGATGCTACTGTTTCTACTAATTTGCAAGATCATTCATACTCTTTAAATGTGGTCTGAGTGAAAATTAAACTTGGGCAGCATCCTCTTGTATTATGTCATACTCCGATTAGGAATTAATTATTTATCGATTTCTTCGGTGTTCGCGATTGCTATACATTGAAAATAAACCATTTTTTTTTTTTCAGATATGATTCGCGTATATTTTTTTTTCAAACGACTACTCATAAATATGTTTTATTTTATTTCTAATTCCTTTTTAACTATTAAATTAAATTTAGTAAAATATACATATTTTTAAAATTAAAAAATATAATATTGCAAAAGGTATGTAGCGTAAATTTAAGTATTTATAAAATTGATAACTTTCGTAACTATAGTTCAGAAGCTGTTCAACGCTGATGGCTTGGTGTCTTTGATCCCAATTGTACAAGAGGTGTTCAAAAAGTATCGAACCTTTGTTGGCAAAATGGCAACAAATAAATTTATTGATTTGGAAATCCGAAATACTAATCTCCTTCAAATTAGTCTCCTTGGTAATGAACACACTTCTCAGCGCTGCTGCCATTATTGGAAATACTTCTGGAACGCATTTTTTGGAAGTGTGAGCAACCGATCTGTCGCATTCCGCATATCTCTTGACTTAAATCGGGCCCCTTTTAACGGCTTTTTAGCCTGGGAAACAGCCAATAGTCGCATGGAGCATGGGTGAGTAGGAAGCCTGACTGACTGAGTGCGTTGTGATGATAGAGCTGCCAAGTTTTTGCTACCTACAGATTCGCTCGTTTGCTCCTGGTAATTCTCATTTGTGATAGTTAAACCATTTTAGTTTGACCTTGTGGAACAGAAAATCGGAAAAAAAAGGTTCGGTACTTTTTGAACACCGATCGTATTCCCAAGACGAAATTGATGTTAGAGATCAGATTAAATTTGCCATCTACTAAAACACGCCTGTTGCTACCATCTCTATTATGGCTTTCCAATTCCATTAGACCGCCACTAATGAGATATTTCCCTTGATAACGCCTTCCAACTATTTAATTGGCTTGCAGCAGCAATTTGTTTCAAACTTGCTTCATTTGTTGCAATCGACTTATCTCTTAGCGATAATCTGCCAATAGTCAACATACTTGTAGCCTGTTTAGTAAAATGAAAATCTTCAAATAGACAACAAATCATATAACACTTAATTGTAGATAATTAGACAGATTTTTTTCACTTCCATGATAACTTATTTACTAAAATCAACTAAAACTAACACTACAGGTACCTATTACATTAAACCAATTTAAAAAAACAAATGATAAAAGGAACTTACAACTTAATATGGAACTAATTAAACTAGACAGTTTTACAAGTCATGGCAGTGAAAAGGCGCGGTTGAAATAAAAATCAAGCCTATTACAAGCATCATCATGATAATCGATGGACATGACATTTGTGAAATGAAACAACTGATGAGAAAGATAAATGAGGATATATAATAAAACATTTCACAGCACGGCCGCGGATAAAATGTTCTACTTTTAAACGTTCTAACTTTCATCTTCCATGTTAAGTTTATTTAACATATGGTTTCCTTTATTACACGCCATGTATATTTGTTATTATTATGAAAAAACACACACAACAGGCGAAAAACAATTCAATCGAGTGAATGTAACAGGAAAAAAACAGAAAGTAACGTCAAGTTTGAAATAAATAAAACAATTTATATGATTACAAAAATGTATAAAGGGCGAGGCTAGACAAAAAAAAAGGTATTTTGTGAATAACAAGAGATATTACATAAAAGAAACGAAATAACTAAAAAATGACTAATGGCCATGTGTTAGACGAAAAAAGGCTAAGTATATGCAGGTTTCTAAAATGGAAGTGCGCAAGATGAAGTTTGAAAACACGAACAATGTAATCACAATTATTATTAACAACAGTAGCAGCCACAGACCACATAAATACTTTCCTCCGTGGTAGCAGCAATGCACGTCGAATTGGTGCTGGTGGTGGTGGTGGTGGTTGGTGGTCGGTGGTTGGTACGATGGTGTAACTTTAATAATTATTTATTTTATGCACCAAGAATATCACTTTGATATTACATGTTTATAGCAGTAGCGTTGATGACAACGTAGAACAATAAACCTTCAGGATGGATTAGTGATGCCTAATTAATGAGGACAGATGGACTTGTCACACGATATATCAACGGGAGCGTGTAATTAAACTACGCCTTATTTTTTAATTTCTACAGGCATTTTCAACTTATTGGCATATATCAACTTTCTAAAGTATCTAAACTCAATAGAAGCCTGTTTTTGAATCCATTTACAGATAATGGAATAAATGGATAGGTTCTTTCGCGAATTGTCATTTTGTATTATACTAAGAAATCTTTAATTTAACTAAAAATTTAATAATAAAACTGTTTTTCGGATATAATTGCGTTTTTGTTTTTTTTTCAATTTGTTTTTCCAAACAAACCGACATTTCAGGCCCTTTACAGGTCTCTTGGTCACAGCTGACTGAGATGGTAAACGCATCAACAAGTTATGTCTAGTATTAATGCACACTATTACCACACTATTTTAACCGACTTCAAAAAAGGATGAGGTTCTAAATTCGAGTGCATTTTATTGTGTATGGTACCTCAGTAGTTCATATTTGAATGGGAAAAATATTCCACCTCTTAGGCCGGTAAATTAGGGGATAAATCCGGTTTATTGGATTTCACTTATTTTTGGTTATACGACATAAATTTTTTTAATGAAAAAGTTATTCACTATACTTACAATCTTTAATTATATTTACATAAAACATACCAATTTCCTCGAAATACATTTTCTCAAACATGCTCGCAAATGCTTGCATTACTCTCAAAAAACGAACACGGAAAGTTTGTCATTTATGGACCATGCTACTTCTTCCCGGCCAAAGCCTGCAAAGTAAGTATGAAAATCCATTACTGTCCTCTTCTCTAAACTTTTAAACCTACCTAATAATAATGAACTATGAAGGCAAAAGAACTTACACAGCTAACTGCCCAGTGTTCATAGCTGCGAGAATTAAAAATACCTACCTATACCACTTACTTTAAAAAAATGGCAGTAACATTTAGACTAAAGTGTTTTGACATTATTTTCTTTTGTCGCCTTTTTTGTATTTTGGTCGGAGTAAATGCTAGTGAGAAGAGCAATAACGAAAATACAGTAATAGATAAATTCAAACACATCATCAGAAATTCAGCAGACTACTATTGACGTGTCTGGAAAAACAATAACATTTTCTTTTAGCAATTATATTGCATAAATTTTAATGTTAGTTAATACTTTTTTTTACTTTTTCTCGTATAAACCGCCCTTATAACTCATACTCGTCCAGCAATCCCTTACTTTCCGGCTTCTGCAATAATGTACTATTTGCAAAACGACTTGAAGATTTACAAAGCAACGTTATACAGACGTATAGGCGGTGTAAACCGCCCAACATAGGAAGTGCATATAACAATCCTAGTATACTGTCCACAATCTTCAGATTATTGATGACGGTTGACAGCCTATAAAACCAGAACTCTACAAACGTTACGTTTCTCTAGCAACAAAACTTTGTCCAACCCTATCTTTGTAGTTTACATTGTCTAAACTATACATGCTCTGGAAGGAAATAAGATCATTTATTTTACGCTCTTTGGACTGCCTTGTTTCTAAAATAAATGTATGTTTCGTGGAGGAACGCCCGTTGCTCTCGTGGATCGGGAATTGTAGTGTTCGCGTCTATGAAGTCAGGGGTTTACTCCCATAATCCGTCCAGAACAATTACTGTCAAATAAGTATGTAATACTCGGCTAAATTAAAAGAAGCATGATGCGAACGGAGTTTCATACTTGACACTGTCTTTTGGTTTAATGTACATTACACATTATTATTTTTATTTTTATTTCCAAAAATCTACGATTTAATTCACTCAATGGCGTTGATGAAAAAGTTTTATAATACTAAAACAAACATTTCCGTTTCGAATCGTTTTCTTTAATCAATTTACCATTGATTAAATTAAAATTCACCTTTGATTAAAATTCTTTGCACGTGATTATAGATAACGGAGAAGAGAACAGTTCGATTAACAAAAGTAATATCACCAAAGAATGAATAATCACGAATGTACAGTAGAGTAATAAATCGTAGATAGCTTTTGTTAAGTGCAACTACACTGAGAATTTCAAAAGGATTATCCAACAAAAGCAGGGGTACAATACAATTGACCATCTGTCTTCAGATGTCAACGTTAATCCAAGGGTCTTTGTTGGGCAGAAATCTTGTGAGGCCGTCTTCCGGCGACTATTCATAATTTTATAAAATACCGATACCCTGTTTTTGCACTTTCATACCACAGATAACGAAGAGTTACAACATAATACGAAAAATAGCAATTTTTTAAGATTTCCAACTGCAGATTAGAGTTTCTAAAGTGTCACTTTTTTATAATACCAAGCGACGGAACGAACAAGTCGTGACACGCGTTTCACCTGCTTGGTGGAACGCGTATTACACTACCCAATTTCTAGGACCCTGCATCAAAGGTACGCGTAGCCTCTAGTTGTAAGCTACTTATTACTCTGCCAACCAGGCCCTAACTTGTTTTGAACGCAAAGTACATCGAGTGCATAATACGTGGTACTATCATGGTGTTTATACATGTCTATCAGGCACAACAAATCTTCTTTTTCTTTACTGCACGACATGGCGATAGCAAGACAAAATGGCTGCGCAAACCATAGGGTCCAAACGATACGTCTGATTATTATATGATCGTTAGAAGCACGTCGACTGATCTTCCGAACTGCACTAAGAGTTATTACACTGCCGTAGTTGCAGGGCGCTGCAGACAGGGCCGACCCTATCACCCTAAAATCGGGATCCTAACTCCTTTTACACCTCCCTAAGTTAGGTTAGGAAGGTGTAACAAGGATCTCTTAAAAGTGGGTGGTGTAACAGACGCTTAAAGCAGTACTTCCGTGGACGAACTCTTTCACAAAGAGCTCACGCTATAACTTGTTTAATTTTACCCCAAGGTAATAGCAGTCGCTTATTTTCTGAAGTTACCCAGTTCACTGGAAACCTTTAAGTTCATAAATACGGTACAAAATACAATCTAAGTCTTATTTATAAAGTACAATTAGAAATAACTAGTAAGAATCATGATATCGCACATTTAACAAATACTTTCACTAAACGAAAATCTCGCTTTTTCAAATTCAAATTTGTTTGTTCAAATTCAAACTTATTTTCAGAAACATAATTTTATTTCCTGAAAATTGACTTTTTGTTTTAGTGACGGCGTTGGTTTTAACATGGTTGAAAAACGTTTATGTTTTAGTGATCGGACGATAACACTAAGAACAGTAGCACGTGTAAGAAAATTTATTGCCAAATTAACCTTGGGTATTGGATTTGAACTCAGATCGACTTGAACAGAAACAATAATAAAATCAACGTTGAGCCAAAGTAGCAGAGCTGATCAAATTTAGTGCATCTGATAAATTCAATTGTGGTGACATTAAACATTCGTAGCATGCAACACTTATCATATAGTACTGTTGTGATTGACATACTTTTTTATTTATTCTTATTTCATGATATCAAGTGACGGGACGAACAAGTCACTGATTTGGTGGTTTGAATTCATTCAATGACATAAAAAACAAATAGAGGTAAGTTTTTCCCAAGCTTCCTAAAAGTTTATAGTGAGAGTTTGATTGCGTACTTTACAATAGAGTCTTTACAAGAGACGGTATTGCCTAAGTGTAAATTATGTATAATCGATAACAAAAAAGCACTAACGAATAATATTACGTTTGTTGTCGAGTGACGTAATAATTTAATGTCTGGCGTTCATTTTAATGTAGCTTGATAGAAATTGTCTTATGAGACAATAGAAAAGATTTAATCTTTTGTTTTAAGTTTTTCTATACACAAAGTGTTAACATGATTCATTGCCACTAAGGAATATTTTTCAACTTGAGTACTTTAAAGGCTTTAAAATCAACAAAAAAATGTTATATGAATAAATATTAGCTTTCACTTATCATATTAACGTTTCTAAGAATAAATCAAAACTGTTTGTGTTGCGAATTGAAAGTGACAAGTTACCACGAAGCCTCATACTATGCGTAATAATCGTATGAAAATCGTGGGACTACAATATGGCAAAGAGAACTAGTGATGTGTGTCTCTCACTTAGATTCGTAACATTGAAATTATTCAAGTATGGTAATCGTTGTGGCATTCGCTTGATCTAGTAGTAATGATGCATTAAATTAAGTGTATTTGTCATAAGAAAACTAATTCATTGGCTTGAATACTGAAACGGTAGTTCAAATAAAATACTCAAATTTTCATGACACTTAAGACTCATATACAATTAAATTGTTATCGGCCGCCTTCGAGATGAACGTCAATGAAATCTCACAAAATGTGGAACTTCAACTTTTAAAAGATTCAAAGTATTCGGTGGGTGACATCACTAATTCAATGGAAGATTCCCTCATGTATAACTAACTATAAAGTATGAATTATTTAATAGAGTCGAGAACGAGGTGATATGCGCGATGTTTAGATGTATACGGCGTAACATAATAATGTTAACAAGCTATTACGTAGTTTACGATATTACAATCAATTTATGTTATGCCGTCAATGAATGCTAATTAAGACTCATTTTCGAATTATTGGAATACAATAATGTTCTACACAACCTTCACAGTACTTAAAATAACTACGCCGGTAACATAATAGTATAACAGTACATCTTATTACGATATGACAATATTATTAAAAATCGTGTTGAAGAAAAAATCGAAGTTAAGCGAAAATTTGGAGTTGTAAAGGAAGTCTGGAAAGAGAACAGAACGGCGTTTATTAAACCGACCACAGATTATTAGCTCCAAATATAGAGAGATATAATAGATATACTCCTATTGTAATATATATAACTAGAGAATTAACTTCGAGTTTCCCACATGTGTATGGATATTTAGAAGTATTTAATAATAAAATAATTATTCTTTTACCATTTTGATTCCTTCTGAAGTAGCAGAAGAAATGAAGTCACGAAACATGTCCTTAACATAACATACATACATTTATCTTTACCATAACAAGCAATTGAAGTAGAAACAAATATAAATAATAGCTCAATTTATAATAACATTGATAAACATCGATCATTAATTGAAGTGGACTCTTTTACGTGGACTTTTTTAAGTGGACATTTTTAGGAATATGTCGACAAGGAAGAACGACAATACGGTAGAACAAATTACTGTGTATTTTATTATGAACGCCAAGAAAAAACACCATCGATTGATGAAATAACACTTTGTATTTGGTTGTTACGATAATGTCATACACGTTAAATTGAACGTATCATGACTTATGATACGTACTTGAAGTTATTGAATATTTCACATTATATACAGGGTGTCCGGTAATGAATGTATCATACTAGAATGGCTTATAGCACAGCTCAAGACTGTTCCAAAAAAAATGCAAAAAAAATCTATCCCATGTAGAGTACCTAAGGAATGTTTTTTTTTTTCTTAAAAGTTAATTATTTTTATCTTATTTTAGGTTTTTGTGCACTATGACTACAAATGATTGAATTTATTTGGTTTTTTGGTGTCATAATATTCTACGGTAACTGTGTCCTTAGATAAGCAGTAAATGGTATGACTAAGTAATGTACATTTAAAAAAAAAAGTTTAACTTCATTTTTCAGAGAAATAATTTATTTTTTACGAAGTTTACCCGCCTTCTGTATAAAAAAAGAGTATGATAACCTGAGTGGCCAATTACTTTAAAATAATGTAGGTTTAATGAGGATTTCAAAATGTTATCATTTCTCATTGTATCTAATGTAAATATGAAACAATACGTGACTCATAAAAAAAATATAAATTTTGCCAATAGGTACACATAGTTTGTTTTTTAATACGTGCGTTTAGCGAATATAACGACACAGAAAAACGAAGCACTTTTTTTTCATTTGAATTCAGCAAGCCCAAGCTAATTGTGTATGGGGTTTCAAAGCATCATAGCCAATAAAGATTGTATTAGAAAGTATATAGAAAGCATTTTTGTTGGCCGCTGGCTTAAAAAACTGCTAACGTAGTTATTCAAAATATGAATATATTATTTATTCTATCCATTATCGAAGAATACGTACTTTTCTTGTGGTGGAGACATGATCCGTGGAGGCGACACATGCTCGCCGTTTGCCCCATGCGGGCGCTACCTCGCTCTAGCCGCCATCCGCGCGCCACCAGGCGACGCCACCAGGTATCTACATCTCGACACTGTCTATCGACACCGCATTTGCACTTCACTAGTACAACACCAGTTCAACGTGGTTGCATCTTTCTGACACTTTTAATTTAGCCCTGGTTTACTGATATTTTAACTAAATTTCAATTGACCCATTTATTAGTCATAAAGTTTGAAAGACACTTTCTACCTACAGAAATGTTTAAACTTTCTACGCTTTCTAGGGAAATATCTAGTCTAAAGATCTAGTAGGCATGTTTTTATTTAAAACAGGATACTTACATTAGGCCTAATATTTATGACGTATATAGTTGATTATCCAATTACACTTAGTTGGTTAACACATTTACGAACGTAATACTGTATATTTGCGGAAAATTTATACGTCACACTTAAAGCTTTTTCACAGCAATTGATGAAAACCGACGATTCCAACACTTCCAACGTAATCAATACGATACAAATGACGAAGACAAATGACGTGTTGTGGTTGGTCAGATTTAATCATCTTATACAATAGTTCATGAGAAAAATTCATTGAAATTATGTAAACATGTATTTTTTACCTGTGGAGTGTTAATTTTCTTGTCAAACGTTTCCATTGGTAGGTGTTCAATATATCAAACAACATCGTGCTACAGAAGTAAGCGGTTATAAAAACCTAAAGACAATACAAGTCGATGCGGCGAATATGCTGAAAAATTAACTGGGACGTTAAAAACAGAAAAAGAAAGTTTATTTACCCTTGGTCTTTTCTATTTCAAAGGTATTATAAGAAAAATAGTGCTTCAAGAATAATTCAATTTTAGCTAACTTTGTATGTCTGAGTTTACCCTAACATTCAGGTTGTTCATTTGCATACAGTGAGTGATCCATTTGCTTCATAGGGTTTTGATCACAGAACAATAATAAGTAGAAGTGATTAGTTAGCGTCTAACGCGTGCCAACTAAGACCTATCTGAGCTCAGTCCGCCATTTTCGCTTTGTATGGTATAATTGTGTCGTTCTTTCGTACAAATTCTCTAAAATGCCTTAATGTGCTGTTTTGGAGTGCAAAGATGATAGCGGCACCAAAAATATTATTCGTGGTGGTATTTCATATCATCATATATGAATATAGGTGTAATATTAAAACCTCGTAACTTATAATAATAGGTATTGATGGTATTAAAATTTTAACGATATACCAACACATTAAAGTTTAAATTATATTAACAATCCAGAATTTGTAATTTCTTCTTAAATTTGTAACTACGATCGATCAATACCAAGATTTTGTAGTGTTTCAAATTAAAAATGTGTGAGTTTTGGCGACATCGGTTCTGATAGTAATCGAGTCTGGAGGCACTTTTGATGTTTATTTTCCTCCGTGGTTTTGATGGATCTCGTTAAAACTTATGGAAACACATGTGACGTAAAACTCCAAAGACGAATTTGGCGACAAAGTTTAGAATCATTATGGCATAAATTTTGGAATTAAAGTCTTGTAGAGAGAACCAATTATATATATAGAAAGAAGGACGGTGCTCTCTTTGCACACGAGAGAAAGGACTAAAGCATTTAAGAACAACTCCAAGATCCTTTTCCGAGGCAATTTTTCATTTACTAATTGTTCACACAAAATTTAAATCTTTAAAATTGAATATTATGGAGAACGTAATAATTTTCTTAGTTTATAAGGATACAATTCAGTCACAAAGAAAAGCAGAACATTAAATAGCATATAGCGTGAGATTTAAAGAAAAAAAAACTATCATCGTCATTCCTCACCTCTAATAACTTTAAAACGAGCTTTAAACATCATAGTGCGTATTAAAGCGAAATATGTATTCATCGTACCAAACAACGGTCGCAGAATTTACTTACTAACTTATGCTTCCTGAGTATAACAAAGACATCAGATAAGCAATTGTATCGCAATGTGATGTGTGGTGCACATCAAAATCATTGCACGATATTTGAACATATGCCTTTTAAAAATAAAGTATACTTATTTATCGCAAAATGAGCTTATCGTCTCCTAACGTTTTTATTACGAAACACGGGTGAGAAAATTACGAAATAATTGAAAGAAATTGAATTTTCCGTAGATGATAGTAGTAAAAAATGAAAAATTTGCTTCAATTTGTGTTTTTTTTATCGAGCGAAATTTAGTCAGTCGCGTTTCGGATTCCTTAGATCGCTGGTACCCGGTATATCCAGTGTTCACTATCAGTAAAGAGTACTTTCATTATCAATAAAAAAAATAACAGTATTAGGAAATGAAACTATTTTTCCGGATTTAAATCGCGTATATTTGTTTTTTCAAACAAACCGACGTTTCGGGCCCTTTACAGGTCCCATGGTCACGGTTGACTGAGGTGGTACAGTCTTCAACCAGTTATGTCTAATATTAAT